>NW_009929743.1:0-62876 GCF_000696875.1 Nestor notabilis | reverse complement strand
CTGCTGAACTCAGAGGCCAAAGTCAGTCCCATGTCGTACTTTTCAACATCATCGAAATGTTACAGAGAAATCAAAACACATTCTTTGCAAGACTTATAGTATAGGCTAATCAGTTCACCTTTTAAGAAAATGAACAGTGAAACAGCTTTAAGTATGTACCTGGTACCCTTTTAACTGGAAGGGCCTGAATATATAAAATTTAAGAAGAGGAGAAGAAGCAGCAGCCTAACATTTCACATTTTTGAAAACAAACAAACAAAATAAAAACAAACAAAACAAAAACAAAGACAAAAAAAAAACCAACAAAAAAAACCACCATAAAAAAACTCCACTTCAAAAAAGTATTACAATATTGTCTTGAGAAGTGATATAGAAGCCCCTATCTAAATAGGGTCAGCAGTCCTCCTAAATAAGTGTATTGATAATCACTTTCAAATTACAAAACCCACACTGCACCTTATGAATTAATTCCAGAGAACTCACCATTGTAACAAACTCGGCACACTTCTTGCTCCAAACCACAAAAATTACTTCTAGGTTGAAAATATGAAGCTCTTAAAATAAAAACATGCAATATTCATTCATATTCAAGTATTTTTTTAGGGAAACAACTTACTTGATTGAGTTTCTGAAGTGGTCCTCAGCAGGACTTTTTACTGTACAACTGTTCAGCAGCCATAAATCTGCTTCAGCAGAGTTGTCTAGAAGACAGAGATACAAATCTGTGTTAAGAATTACCCAACTTGTCAAATCCTACTTTACATCATACCAGAAAAAAAAAAAAAAAGATCAAACGTAGGCATTATCAATAAGCTGACTATTTGCAAAACAACTTCATATTCAACATTTCAAACAATTACATTCTTGGAAGGGGATTTTTGATTGTTCATTGTTTGGTTTTTGTATTTTAGAAAAAAAAAAAAAAACAACACACACATAAGCATTTTCATTGGGGACTTTTGGTTGGATGTTGGGGTTGGTTTTGATGGGTTTTTTTTGCAAAGGAAGAATGAACAGTTCTCTTATTTTAGCCATAACTTCTTATTCTTTTCAGCAACATAAAATGTTTACAAATTTAGATCAACAGCCATTAACACATCCCACGTGAGAATGAGGGGACAGGGATGCAGAGGGGACACAACTAAATAACAACAGACTGACATTGTAAGTCAGACAGGAGGCTGGGAATCCATTTAACAGCAAGAGTTTCCATAGCAGTCCTTCATCACTGTAGAGCATAACAATTTTCAAGATATGTCATTATTCAGAGTAGAGATGCCTTAATGCAGAAAATCTCTAGGCTTGGTTTCAGTTCCTCCTTGTACTGTGGTCTCCACAAGTGAAGGAAGAAATAGCCTCACTGCGACAATCCTTCTCGCCCAAAGCTAAAATAAACCCCCTTTCTTCAAAACAGCATTTGAAACACTAACACATTTAAGTTTAGAAAGACCTTACACACTAACCCAACAGCAATCCTTTCATATAGCAATCTGGATTCCAGGATATTAATATATTAGCTCCTTGACTGGAAGTCTGAGAGACAAAAACTGCAACATGTTTTACACACAGAAAAATATCTCCCAAATGTATTCAAATTCATTCCTTCACAGGTTCCATCATCTACAGAACACAGGGTGCAGAATAAAGGCTCTGCAGAATAAAATCTTCCACGCAGTTTTGGGAAAAGGAATCTTGCTAATGTATACACCTAAAAATCATTTAAGAAAACTTTAAGTGTAGTAGAGGCCTGTCCTCTCCTTACAGCCATAGTATTATCTTTTCTATTTCTGTATTTATTTTTTGTATTTTTATTAACTCTCATTCTCTTTTACGAATATATTTACCTACAAGTTTTGATTTTTGTGGATATGTAAGTATACACACACATTTCTCAGTTACATTTATTAATAAGTGAGTTCATACCACAACCCTTCAAAATAACTGAATTTTCTTAGTTCTTTACTGCACTGCTCATATGTAAAAGTATTATCCGCACTGGTGTAGATGCCTTATGTTCTACTGTATTTTCTCAATCAAATTTCAGTTAAAAAAACCCAAAATACAATTATTTACCAACAGGGATTTTTTTTATTTCCTGCAACAGGTTGCATTTACAACCTGTTGGGCATTTAAAGGTTTTTACATTTACATTGTGGGGCAACTTGTCAGTGGTCACATTCTGCTTTCAGAACTTTCGATGCACTTACACTAAAGGCAAAGCCTTGATGGACATGCTGAAACAAACATGGACCAAAACACCAGATCAGAGTTGGCATGTATAAACAAGATCCTGAGGCTTCATAATTACTAGATATTAAGCAACACCAGGAGTAAAGGCTTCTTTATTTGGGGCAGGGAGATTGGAAGGACTGGCTATATGTGTATGTATCTATATATATGTATATTAATCAGTGTTCTGACATGAGTAGTTGGGAGTGTTCAGCATGTGCCCAAAGAAAGAGCAAAATAGGTCTGACAATAAGCTCAGGCTTCTAAATACGTGCCTGTACCAGCAGGGGCAGACAGACTCATCTGTTCTCTGTTTATACTCCAGGAAGACAGACATGAAGTGTCTATGTCCGGATGGTCAACAGTGTATGAACATAGCACTGGGCCTACTAAGGCAGCCTGTGCACCCTTCCTTGGAAGGTCTTCACCTGCCACCTTTCCCCGCCTCCACCTTGGAAGGTCACAGCAAAGCTGAGATTCATTCATTCAGCAGGGTAAAGCCCATTGTCTGCAGAAACCTCCATTAGACCATAAGGTTTTGGAGAAACATCCAAAATTTCAGTGAAAAATAGAGCCTTGAGTTTGGGAACTCGCAGATCTGACTGAAGTGGACAACCTGAACTTCACAGAAGGTTTTCCGGCAAGCCATACATACTGTGTGCTGTGACAGGCAAAACTGAAGCAAGAACCAAAAGCACGGTGAACATCATCAATTGCAGTCCTGAATATGAGATATAGGTGCCTTTTTCTACATCCTGCAACAAACTTCTCTAAGGGGATCTCCTTTCTTCTGCCTTTTTCCGTATATGATACTTTTAAAATTATATTTTAAAGTTATATTTTGCTGCTCACCATTTTTCCAGGAGGTACTTCAACATTTTCCTGTATGTTAAGACATTTTTTGGAAAAAAGTTATGTCAAATCAGCATTGTACTCAATGCTCAAAACCATGGCCTTTTTGCATTGTGACATCTTTTCCATAAAAGAAAGGCTACACTGGAAGTAAACCACAAAGTCTATCGTACTCTTTGCAAAACAGCATAAGAGTACAAAGAAACCTAAAGGTCATGGAAACTTCTGAACACTTAATTGGGAAGCTCTGGAAAACATGAATTGGCTGCATTATGCAATACTAAGAGGATAAACTGGCAAGAGGCTGAAACATCAGTATACCTACAGAGGAGAACAGTATTTACAATTCTTTTCTAACTAGCATTTTTGGGTTTGTTATCATTTTGGGAATCATAAATCAGCAGAACCTTTTAAGAAGACTGTAGTAATACTATCAGTTGAAATTGAACAACTGACTTCATCTTGCCCTGGTGTTTGAACTAAAGCCTTTCTTCTTTCAATTCTTTTTCCAAAACTTTGTTTTCTTTCAGTCCCCCCTAAACCACATCTCCTTGAAAAATCAACACACAACAGAGCACTGAAGTAGAAGAAACAGTGAAGCCCTAAAAGAATAGCTCTTCTTTACTTTCTGCAGCACATCGATCCTCTCTGCACCAAAAGAGCTGATTTGCTCAGTGCTCAGTTAAAAAACATGACTCAATTTGTATGACATTCTTTTAAATCCTCTACATCCATGTAACTTCAATCTGCAAGATCTTTCTCTGTAATCACACAAGGCTCTCTCACAGACTTTTCTTCCAGTTCTCCTTATCCTCTATGCTCTACACAAGTCTTCCTTCTCACCCTTTCTGATTTCTTTCTAACTCTCTTGCACAACAGATATATCTCCAGTTTCACTGCTTTCATGCGCTGTAGTGTAGCCTCTGTTCTCATTTATGGACCTCTCCCTTAATGCTGTGTCCTGTGCATTCTCCCTTCCAAAACAGCAGTCCCCTTCCCTCAACTCCTGCTTGACATTTTATGCTCTGGAGCCAGATCCAGTAACACCCAAGTTATGTATCTAGAGCATATGCTCACAACTGGACTGCATGTGAACTGTCTTCCCCCAGAAAACACTAAAATCTAAGCATGAGGACACCTCACAGCCAGTTACAAAAATAATCCAGCATCTTGACTGGAACAGAGTTACCAAACTTCTTATTTTCTTTCAACATCCCCATGTCACAGGAACCCAATAACTTGGGTTACTGAAATTAGGTGCTGGTTAATTTACTGATTTCTTGGGCCACTGGGCATCAAGGGACCTCAGCAAGCATTGGGAAAGAATCTCTTTCATAAATATTAGTTCAGAAGTGCTGTGAGTCATCAGTGCAGAAGGAAGGTACGTACATCCTCTGGGGACATTAAGTTTGGTTATTTGTTTCTAGACAATAGGCTTTGCTTGGCAGAGATAAAATACACAAGGTTGAGAAGAACAGGACAAAGCAATTTATTTAAATATTTGCTTTTGCTTTCCAGACCACTCCTTGGCACACAAAATACCTAGTTACCATTTGCTAGTTCACAGTATTTCATATCAGATATAGTTAACTACCAACTTTCATATAACATCTTGCAGAAAAGATTCCAAACAAACACTTTCCATTTGTCTCCTCCCTCAAAGGCAACTACAATTCAAAACCACAAGTTATAATGAACTTCCAAATGGCATTATATTTGAAATCTCAGAGCCACATTATCAGTACCCACTTCTGAAGACCTACCATGCATCGACCAATGATACAAATCACTCAAATGCATGCTGAAAGTACTAACTTTCCAGATTACACATGTCTTTCAAAAGTCCCACTCATGTCTTAGGAGCAGCATTAGGATATAAAATATAAAAGGGTCAACTTGATTGCAACATGAGTTCTGCTTTCCCATTGAATTTCTGAGATGTTCTGGTCATAAGTCACTTCATCAACAATTAATGAAAATATAACAACTTGGTTCACCCTGTGAATATCGTATTTAAAGCTCCACAAGGGCAGAGAGGCTGCTTATGTGGTAATGTGGACAGGCCTTCATTTATTTAAAAAAAAAAAAAAAAAATAAAAAATAATTCTCTTGCCTCTTGCCCTAATTTAAACTGCAAATGTGCAAAGCTATTTTTATTCTTCATTAAGATTTTCATTACGGAAGTAACTGCACAAACAAGCTTTTCCGTTTTCTTCTAGTTTTAAGAAATTGAGTATTTTTAGTAAATTCATTCTTGAACGGGTAGGCATCTCCATAGCAGCTACTGCTGGACTTCAGGCAGTTTTATAAAGCCTTCTGGATCAGGATGTTGTGTTTGCTATCAAAGGACATTCTTTTTGAAGAGCAGCAGGTAACTGCATTCTAAAATTGCAGTGCCCATAGGGCATTTCAATAATTTCCTTTCCGGTTTTCCTCCTCCATTTTAATGTTAACTTTCCTAAGCCCACAGCTACCGCATCTGCAGACACTGAGCAGTTCATACTTCCTCCAAACAAGAAAGGGACCAATCATTTTAATGTCTGTCTTGCTTGCTATCTTTATGGATCAGAAAAAAAACAACCCCACACATAGTTCAGTTATATCTGTCTTCAACTCTGGGTACAATGCTGTGTGCCACAAACATTTGAATTTGGGCTGGATTTTATTTTACATTCTACAGTTCAGCTTGTCTTCTCAAACAGCTCCTATATAGACATCTTGAAGGATCATTTACCAGTATAGGTCCACGACCATGTTCTAAATAAAGCTTCCAACATGACATGACCTTTTCCTCATAGCTCTTTGTTGATATCTAATAGTCATAAGTTCTCTCTGCACATCGTGCTATATACCAAAGGTGGAAAAGGCAGCCTGAATTTTAGCTTATTCCTTCAAAATAGAGACTTCATTACTTTGAGAAAAGGGGATCACACAGCTATTCCTTGAACAAAGCAAGACCTTAAAACAAGAAAGGAGAAATCTCATTGCTAGGTAAGAGGTGTGTTAGCAGAAAACCTAAGCACGGCCAGGGTCTGTTCAACACAGCAGCAAAATTAATCCTAATCTACCCAATTAATCTTAAAGCACCCCAATTATCCTGGGTAGCAGCAGATGGAGGTGCCAATGCATGGTGCTCTAAGGCAGGCACTTCATCCTACACAAGCATAATCTTGATGCATTCTAAGAGCCAACTACCTGCTCCTTTCACTTCACTGAAAACTTAATGATCATGATCAGTGTAAGTAATTTCAATATGAAGAGTAATAATGAGTGATTTATCAATCTCACAGGGAAAGTCCCACTGTACTAGAAACAAGGTCAAGTAGACTGTTTTAGCCAGGCTTCACTAACACAACATTCAAATAACTCCAACGACTCATTCTGATGATTAATGCAGGTAGAATTTGTTTTGTTGACAGAATTTGGAAAAATCCCAGAAACTCCTTCTCCTCCTCCAAGCCTTAAGCATGCTTGATCTTCCAGAAATAGCACACACACAGTATGATTCAGTGCTTTTTTGTCTTTGTACTCCCTACATACAGCTTCATACGCAAAACACAGAAGTTATTCAAATGAGCAAATACAGACTGACTGCTTCTATCTTAGTCACTAACCGTCTGGTCAACCATCAACAACAGAAGCCTTGCACAATAGTGTACAACTAAAGTTTCAAAACACACTGCAAATATTAACTGGTTTACCTTCAACACCCACATATGAAATATGCACCCAGCCCTACACCAGTTCCTTTTTATCTTACAAGTGTAGACAAGTAGTTTTAGAGTTTCTATAACTTGATCAAACCACACAGGATGTCTATAAAGTAAGACAAGATCTTAAACAAGTTGTCTCTGACTTCTTGGCCTGTTCCTTAACACAAAGACATTACCTAGATTCATAAGCAAAAGATATTTTAGTCTATATTTTTAATTTTTTTAATTTACAGTGATATCCAGTAACTTTCTGACAAGTTTTAAGCCATTCCCAAAACCCAGCCCTTTAGTAATTTGGGTAGCATACCAAATCAACAGAAAACACTGAACAGCTGATCAAACACAGATCCCAATAGTTCTAACTCCCCATGAGTGCTCCAACACAACTCTTGCAGATGTGTTACCAAGTGTCTTTGAGCACCTACTGAAGTCTAACTACTGCCTTAGAGAAGGATTACAGCTGATGTGTGAGCTCCAGAAGAATCTCTAGCTTTCATAGGGCTCACTGGAAAAAAAAAAACAAAACAAAACAAAAACAAAACAATAAAACACCCTGCACTTTTTGGTATTTTTGGTACAACACTTTAGAAATCTCCACTTGCTTTAGGTATAGTCTCAGAATAAAAGTGATTAAAAGGATTTGATAACATTTTACAGATCAGAGTTTCTAAACAACTAGTAAAATTTAAGCAAAACTGATGATGATGAGGCTTGTGAGACACAAAATGCAAGTCAGAAATACTGTCTAAGCTATTTATTTGGAAACATTACATGCTGTCATGTTTTTTATGGTACAAAAAAAAAATCACTGTTGTCAGGCATAGGCAGCTAATTTCATATGCTGACAGCAAAGCCACAGGTGAGTGAAGACTGAAAATTTTATGTTTTCCTCTACATGTCATAGGATTCCATATGAATTCTCCGTAAACACTAATAAATATTTCAGAATCAAGAAAGATTGACTGGAATCTGCCCCAGGAAGAGCATTTTAATCTCTCTTACGTGTAACTCTCTGACAAGTCTTACTTAAACAAATGCTATCTGCAGAGCTAATGAATTGTTAACAGCTTTCCCTCACTGTGTCTGTGGGGGGCAAAAAAAGAAAATATACACTGAGGTTGCTTCAGTCCCACCATGCACCCAGGTAACAACCTGCTGGGCTAGGCACAGCTGACAGCAACCAAAGGTCTTTATAAAATGCAATGGCATCACTTGAGTTACCTACTCGCTGAAGCCTCTCACAGGTATAGCCCCTGGAAGCCACAAGTACGTCCAACATAAGGAAGCTTGAAGCAGTGAAGTAGATTCTCAAGTACAGCAAAATTCCTAAGCAAATGAGAGAGAATCTTTGCTTCATTTAAAGTATAACATAAAACTCAGACCTTAGGTAATTTAATCATAGAATGGTTTGGGTTGGAAGAGGCCTTAAAGCTCACCCAGTTCCAACCCCCTGCCACGAGCAGGGACACCTTCCACTAGACCAGGTTGCTCCAACCCCATCCAACCTGGCCTTAAATACTGCCCAGGATGGGGCAGCCACAGCTTTTCTGGGCAGCCTGTGCCAGGGCCTCACCACCCTCACAGTAAAGAATTTCTTCCTAATATCTACTCTAAGTCTACTCTCTTTCAGTTTAAAGCCTTAAGTGTGACCATAAATGCAAAATGTTAGTCTGGAGAGCAGCTTTACTCCATAGATTTCTTGCTTTTTCAGTACACCTATCCTGTACAAGTTGGCCCATGGCACTGAACTTCTCCCATAACTTCCTAATCTCCATCCATTTTCACAAGAGCCAGGATTATGTTTTTGCTGTAGTCTGCAAATTAAAGCTAAATTTCATTCCTGTATCTGTTTCACAATCTTTTTTCTCTAAATTCTGTCTGCATTAAGTTGTGCCTAGAAGCAAGTTATTGATTTCAAATGCCTTGCTCCCACTTATTTCTCCTGATACCTAAGGCCACAGGGAATATGGATTTAGGCTCTATCTATCACTTTTAAAAGAGTTAAAATATATAAGCTATTTGAGCCAGATATGCCCAAACACTTATTAAATTGTAGCTTCCGGCTATTTATTGACTTTCTCAGAACTACCTTCACACCTCATCTATTTGCTACTTTATCAGTTTTCTGAAAAGCAGTAGATATGGGCTTAAAGTACCATACCCAGCAGCCAGATAAGCCTTTGCTGTGGTTAATTCCCAGCCATCATCCCCAGCTCAGATTATCAGCAGAAGTTAGTGCTTGTGAAAGCTGCAGACTGAACACAGCGGAAATTAAAGTTCACTCTTCACACACACGACTGATAGATGCACTGCAGCAATCAACAGTGCACGCTTCTCCACAAAATCCCACCAACAGGTTTCAACTAAGCAGTCCTTAAAAGAGCTTGAGTATTTCGCTACCAATACAGAGGTAACTATTACAGTCTCACATAATTTCTCTATCCTGCCTCTTTCCAATCTTGATTGCAGGTTTAGTCAATATTCTGTTAAAGAGAGAGTTTTGTTAGGTTCCTGTCATTTGTACAAAGAAATAAAAAAATTTAAAAAAATCCCACAACAGAAGATATTCTTCCAGCATTAATAAGTCTGCATACAATAAGACAAGCTTATTTTGCAACTTTCAACAGCAAGTGCCAAAAGTTCAAGTATGCCAGTTTTGCATAGAGAATTGTGGCTTTATGGCTCCAGAGTGGTCCAATTTCATCAAGCACAAACCAGTACAGCACTAGTTTGAGGCACCATGTGTGTACTACTTGATGGAACAGCAGCTCCCAAAAATAAAAAGATCATTTTGACAAACAAGAGAAGGTGTGTGTGGGGGGGGTGAGGATCATTTTCTCATCTTATTTGGAAGCAACATCTCAAGATTTCAAGCACTGTCACAAGCAATGATGTTGGTGTATCAGAGCACACAGTGCTGTCTAGCAGTTCTTCATTTCCTTCAGGGAAAAGGCAGGAGATCTGCTGGAAGAGCTCCATAGGCCAACAACATAAGGAGTCAAAGTTTTCTAGGTTGTCTTCTCCACCACCCCACGCCCCCCGCCCAAGGCTTCACACTGTGTGTCTTTCCTGCTTTGAAGGCCAGGTAAAGAGTAACGAGGCAAAACCTACATTTCACTACACAGCTCAAAGGAGCCAAGATGTTTCAGAAGCCATTTTCACCATTCTCTTTTCAATAGATTGAAGATACGTCAAAAGTTCTTACATTTAAGATTTTAAGGCCTGCAGTTACCCACAATTTATTTTACATTTTCTATTGTGAGCAAGCTGGTCTAGTGCAAGGTGTCCCTGCCCATTGCAGGGGGGTAGGAACTAGATGAGTTTTAAGAGCCCCCAAACCATTCTGTGATTCTATGATTCTATCTTTATGCAAATTCTTCTTTCTCCATGTTGATGGCTGAAGTTTAAGCTGGTATCTCCCATGATGACTATTCTTCCTTTGTATATTTATAACTTATGACTTTACTGCCTTTACAGTTGTTTTCATTTAGCAAAAGTTCTCTAATTTACCTTTTTTTTTTGCTTTCAAAGAGGAACCACAGGGACCGGAGTGAGCTATGTGCGGTATATGGACAATTGACTAATACCCACACAGAAGAAGGTGTCTGATGTTACTTTAAAATGTTAACCAAAGTCTTTTATCAATAGACGTTTAGAGTGTCTTTTGATAACTCCTTTCACAAACCAAACAAACAGCACTGACCTCCACAGTTAAAACTGAGGTCACGATGGACAGAAAGGGTATGTAAGTGTAATGGTAAGCAACTGTAATGAAGAGGACACAAAA
Source organism: Nestor notabilis (assembly GCF_000696875.1). Taxonomy (NCBI): domain Eukaryota; kingdom Metazoa; phylum Chordata; class Aves; order Psittaciformes; family Psittacidae; genus Nestor; species Nestor notabilis. The sequence goes on along the minus strand of NW_009929743.1, from coordinate 52,295 downwards.
GCAGTATACAGAAAATTCAGGAAATGAAATCACTGAAAGCACTACTACCTTCAGGACAATTTCCAGTGGTATTTTTTCCTGTTGAAAAGCACAGGATTTGTTACATCATGGATATAATCTGTCAACATTTCTCATTAAAGATAACAGAGCTTTATCACCCCCCAAAAAAAGTAAAGTTTATGTGAAGTTTCCACCAAACATGGCTTAAAAAAAAAAAAATTAAAAATCTATTTAAACTTACATTAATAGTAAATTCACAAAATAGACACCACAGCACTCTACTTGTTACAGGCTTTTAGTAGCTATTAATCATCACTGGGCCTTGCAAACACATGCAATGTCTTTACCATTAATCACCCAGCATCCAGCACACAATGCTGGAAGTAGCTTTCAACAGACACATTTTGCCAAACCTTACTAGCTGTAAACCTCAGAAAACATCTACTTCACTGCAGAGGTTCCTGTGCTTCCCACTCCAAAGCTCTTCTACTAGACCCCTGCTTCCAACCCAGGTGCTTTCAGGGCCCACCACCCCACAACCCCCTAGCTTGTGCCAGGGCTCCCAGATTCTCTCAGTAAGAATCCGGGAGGGCATCAGCAGACTTTGAAACGTTCTAGTCTAAGCTCCGTATCTGTGACTCGGATCTTGAGAACCCTGAGATAAACTCCAAACCTTTGTGGCCCTGAGACTGCCCCAGATGGGATGACTTCAGTTCTTCTGGACATTCCAGCTCGCTGGCACTCTGCCCTGCCTGTATCCCAGGAAGGGGGTAAAGCTGCCAACTGCCCTCAGATCCAGAAGCCCTACACAGCCTGGGACCATCCATGCCACCTGGCCACTGACAGGGAGGCTGGGGAGCCCCACATGGACAGCAAAAGCAATTCCTGACTTCGCACTGAAGCTGCCAGTCCTGTGTAACCCCCTATTTCAGAATCACCCCATAGTGCTGTTCCCTGAACAACAACATTGCCTTAACTTCTGCTTTACTTGCAGGGAAAAAAATAAAATTAACATATATCTTTTGTGCCCCAACCAAGTAGAGGTTTTCTTTTACCTTTCTTACTAACAGCGAGTGATCTACAGTAAGTCCATTTTCACTGCACTACAGATGCTCATTTTAGTGAATTGCTACGTTCTGGTTTAAAATGAACTGAATTTTATTCATAGTCCTCATGCTGAGCCATGTATCTTTGTCACAATCTGTATCGTCCTTAAATTCTCAATTGGTACAAGATCAAAATAATTACTACAGTTGCTGTATTTGATTTTAAACTGCGCACACAGTCTAAACTCCCCACCAAATGTGATCACTTACACATGTCAAGCACAACTACATCCTTGGACCAAGCAAACACTCAATAGGCATAACTTCCTGAAAAATGTCCTGCATGAAAGCACATTAATTATTCCCAAGTTAGCCCATGTGGTGAAGTACAAACAAGATCATTCTGGAGCAGACAGATTGAAGAAAATGGGTTTTTGAACACTAAACAAATAACTTATAATCAAAAGTTTGCAGCTCCTCACAGTCAAGATTCTTAGAATATTCCCCATTTTTGTTGAGGAACTTGAGATGCAGCATTACGCTTACTTTCCAAAACAGTATTCGGCACTTACTACAAATGACTGGACCCCACTCGAAACCTTGAGTGACTTTCTTTCTGTTCCCTGCTCTCTTTTTACAGTATAATATATATTTAACTTTTTTCCTTAAATATAAAACTTAATATTAAGTACAGCCTTACTCGGTGTCAAAATATAAGCAGCTGACTCACTTTGATACACAGCGTTTGTTAAAGTCCTATTGGCAATTATTACAGATGTGCTGCTTCTGCATTTTTAAACATTATTTCTAGACACTTAATGGCTAATCAAAAGATCTAACTGTTTGAGGAAGCTTATTGAAGGCCTCTGTTCTTTCAGGCAGGCCGTAACTTAAGAAAATCTTGCAAAGCTTAAATTACTCAAAAAGTTAAGGCATGCACTAAAAAGTGCATCTTTCATCATTATGCTCAGGCTGAAGATTTGAATTAAGTATGGGTAGTAACTGTGTGTCAAAAATCAGAGATGACACCCACAGCTTCTGAATTTTCACAGGGCCTGTGTTTGTGATTAGGCAAGGAAGAAGACTCAGCTAAAGACCATGTTTAGGAAGCACACAGCCAAACCACATAAGGGTATGCTTCTTTCAACATATTACTATCCACAATAAAACCTATACAAAAATCATTGACTACAAAAAGCACCATCAGAATGCATAAACAGGCATGCTTACTGATCAATCCATCTGAAACAGATCATGAGTGAAATAGATAGTTAAATGGCAGAATTTAATTGCTTAAATCCATTTACTAAAGCAAGTAAAAGCTGAGCATAACATTCCCCTTCCACTGACACACAGGAGTCTTCCACAAAGCATGAAGAGTTGAGTATTTGCTAGGAAACTGAAACCTGCAAGACCTCTGTCAAATGGAGATATTCTGTATATGACACCCTCAATTTCACAAGACGATTTCAGTTACATCATAAGCATTTATGTAGTCTCTCATACTACAGAAGCAAATTTGACAGATGCCATTAGAATGCCTACCTCAAAGAGGAAAAATTATTACATCTCTTTCAAGCAGGTGCATATTTAACACCAATGCCTTTGAAAAAGTGTGTGTATCATTCCTTTAAAAAGTCACTATTCAGGAATGTTTACTACTTTATTTTAGTATTACACTCCAAATAACATGGTAGAGTCTTCCAGTTGCTTTTGTCTCCCTATTTGGTAATTGCACATCCATTGTCTTTTTACCATGCATGAAAATATTCAAGGAATTTTACCAGAAGTATTCCTAGCCAGCAATGGATATTTGTTGCCTGTATATGGAAAAAAAATATATATATGTAAGTACAAATAATTAACACATGTCAGTCTAGAGGTAAACTCCAATATGAGCTGTAAAGTTGCTTTGGTTTGGGATTTTATTTTGTTTTCATCTCCTCGAAGAAATTGCTACTGCATTTAGAAGAAAAATTCTAGAGGAAGTCCCTAAATCCTTCATTATTTTATGCATGTATTGCCACAGCTGACAGTCATCTGCCAGAGTATTGTCTTCAGTTTGGTTTATGTTATTTTCTGATGAATAGTCCTGTAAAAAGATTGAAAATGCATGCATCTTCTATTTTTCAGTGTATTTGCTCAAAGTGTATCCAAAGAAATATGCAGCATCACGTTTGGTGTTCCCAGCCTCCTAACACAAAACACTACCTTAAATCTTTGGAGAGCTATACTACAAATATACAGGCAACTAGAGGAGTCTTGCAAGAAATCCATTCTCACTGTGGTTAAGAAATAATGATGAAAAAGTGGAAGTGGCAGTACTTAAATTATACAAAACCATGAGTGAATTTGACCTCAGGAATAAATCAACCAAATGGTCCTGCCATTGAGGGTACAGTAAGAGGTACAGAAATATCTGCAAGCAAATGGAAAACTAATTCTTTGCCCACCAGACCTCTCAAGAAACTGAATAAATGCAAAGTAATATAAAGCATAAGGGTTTCACAAATCGAAGTACCACCTTATTAGTAGGAATATTACAAGAAGGAATGGCAAGATATAGCTTACTAAGAAACATACTCAAAGTAGCACAGAATTTGCAGGAATTCCCTAAGGAAGCAAGCAAGTTTCCGACAAATCTTTAGAACTAAGGACTCTTAACAACCCTAAGGACTAGCAGACTTTTCCAGAAAGTCCGAAACTTTATTTCATCAGCACCCTGAGCTATCTATCAACCAGCAGTATTTCCAGACATTTAAAACAGAACCATTGGCCAGTGATGCCTACCTAACAGGGTATCCTTGCCCACACCAGAAAGCCAAATCAACCACTCCACTACACCTTGTTATCACCCAGGTGAGACAAACTCAGCTTTGGAAGCCTCTGTGGCACCACACCTTTCAATCCATATGAGAACTTAAAATGACCTATGAGAAACAAGCTGAAGTTTCTCTCCTTCCCCCAAAGTTAACCATTTTATCATCCTTATCACTGTCCACACCGTAAGCACTAGCTATCCTTTTTCTTCACGGATATGTGACTGAGCAACAGTTCTCAACCTTTATTTACCTTTCAAGTCAGCTGTTTCTATTTCAGAGCTTACATCTGTGTATCCAAAAGCACATCCACTTCTTCAACTACACTTGATTATCTAATAAAACAGTATCAGCCTTACCCATAAACATTGTACAGATTATAAAGATTTTTATGGGGTGCATTTTCCAAATCTACTGTTACCACTTCAAAGGTGATTCAACCACCTTGGAACCAAAATAAAAATAGGAACAGCCACCAAGACTCCTCACAAAAGAAGTGCTTTAATCTAGTGTGATTGAACACAAATGAGATCATTCACCAAGTGAAAAAGCATCCTAAAAAAGATACAGCAGCGTTTGAAAACATAAAAATATTTAAAACCGGATTAAAACCAGTGTTTAGCTTACTATTACCTTAAAACAATATTTTTTTCAGGCATGACATTAAAACCTTACTCCTATTCTCATTGCTTTGCTGTCGTTTGAAATTAATGTTTAAGATGCTAGAGAGTTGCTGAACTATGAGTATGCAGTTTGGGTGATTAATGAACCAGCTCACAAATGTCAAGAACAGGTTGGTATTTGCTTCAGATAATGTGTCTCCTGCCCCCAAATATCTGACATTACATCAGGTTATAGCATATCATGGAATATTATGTCACAGAAATCAAGAATGCACAAGCTGTGTAACACATTACAATTTAACTGGATATTGTTTCTGACAACATAAATTGGCTCTTGAATCCCAAAACAAATGTTTGTGCCTTTCTGCCCCGAACAAGCAAGAGAGGTGATGGATATAAGACAAGAAACATATCTTTGTGTTTAAATGAATATATTTCTAAGCCACATACACTGAGCTTTTGTCATATAAGCGCATAGCAACTCTACAACAAAGTGCAGAAAGGTAAGCTCTTCAATTCAGACCAAAACTACACTGAATACTAAAATTCAAGTTGCTTTATGCTAGATATTCTTCATCAATCTTCTTTTTCTTTCCGACACCAATCATACATAGATAGCTCATTCCCAATTTAGACACTTTTGAAAGTTCCCAGGATAGGCTTACCAAACGAACAATACAACTACCAAGTGTGTTGATAAGAGCCTCCCCACTAAGATTTTCGTAGGAAAAATACACAAACGTTTGCACATGCACCCCATTAGAAACATCACCATTTTACCCAAACATGACAGCATTCTGCCACAGTAGAAGATCTGAGGGATTAAGGAAACAGCAAGCATAGGTCAGGAAAAAACTGATCAGAGTAGGAAACTGAAACAGGAAACATGCCACTGGCTGGTAGGTGCTGCCGTACTGCAAACTGCTCCGAAGCACCACAAGGACTGCAAAATTCACGCTTCAAATCAGTTGATGAAAACATGTAGGTTTTTGACACATACTTACAACATCACCACAGAAGAGAATCAAAAGCTGACAACAATTTGTCTAATGCAGCCCAGAACTGTTAACCTCCTTTGGTGCAAGGGCGCATCGCAGCAAAGGACCTGTAAGGCCTTTGTACAGCCATTCTGCCAGGTTTAAATCTACTTCACCGTCTGCATATTCAGCCCACACTTTGTCAGCTTCTCTATGAGGAGGGTCAAAATTCTTACTCAAGTCCAGGTAGATGGTACCAACTGCTCTCCCCTCATCTGTCAAGCCAGTCATTTAATCATACGTTAAAAGTTACTCAAGCATGACTTTTCCCATGCTTGAGTCAGCCATGCTGACTACTCCCAGTCACCTTTGCCCTTCATGTGCCTGAAAATAGTTTCCAGGACTAGCTGCTCTACCACCTATCCACTAACTGAGATGAGGCTGACCAGCCTGTGGTTCCCTGAGTCCTCCCTGCCTGTCTTTAAGGCTGGAGTGACACTTGATTTCCTCCAGTCAATCAGGCAGTTCTCCCAATTATGATTAAGAGTGGCCTCACAATGACACCTGTTAGCTCCCTTGATACTCATGGGTACATCCCATCGGGGCCCATGAACCTACCTATTTCCAACTTGTCTCAGTATGCCCTAACCTTATCTTTTTCCACTGGAGGCAAGTCCTCCTTCTTCACAACAACCACCATTCCCGCCATAGGTGATCGTAATCCCCCTTGGTAAACCGCGCAGGCTCAGTGATCAGTGCAGTAGTGGAGGCAGGTAACTTGCAGCTGGGGGAATACAGTACAACTGTTTGCCAAACTGAGATTGGCCTAGGTTGTTAGAGACATTCAATTTTCCATGAACCCCACATCACAGATCCAAATTAAAAAGCAGATGTAGGAAGAGATGAGGTGGCCCAACCAATAAGATAACAAACCCAAGCAGACAAGGATGGCATTACGCAAGTACATAGACTTCTACCATCAGAAGATCAACATGCAACTACAGCATTAGTCAAAAGTAAAACACTTAAGTTGCAGAAACTCATGTGACCATAGATGGAGTAGTACTAATTTAAGCCATACCTTAAAATATACTTAAGAAGATATCCATTTTTAAGTTAAATTCATTGCCTATACATTAGAGGGTCAGAAGCATGACTGGTTAGAGCAACACATAATAATGCTTTCAATTACATCTCTACAATGTAAAACAAGCTTTAAGAGCTACAGCACTGATTAAAAGATGGTTGCAATCATATACCTATAATGAAAAATGGAACAGCTACTTGGTCTCAAGGAGCTGATGCTAAACACTACAGAGAAAAGTAGTCTCAGCCACAGGGCTCTGTCTTACACAGGTAACGTATATTGAGACAGCTTTAAGGGTACTGTTACCTTCTTCCCACAGTCTGGATGTCCAAGTTGTTTGTAAAACAGATCTTGGACAGCCCAATATTTTAAAATAAAACTAGCTACAAACACTACTTAAGTTGTCCCTGCTCTTGCACTAGAGCAGTCCGCCAAAAACCAGACACTTTTAAATACATGGAAGTGTTTGTAATGCTCACAAAGCCATGTTCAGCCACAGCAAGAAATGGGAGATGATTACTGTATCTTTTTCATTCTACAAGAGATGACCTGTAATGCTAAAATACACAATGCATGTTTGGTCTATGCAATGAAGATTAAGTCACCTACATGATTAAGATAAAAGTCCCCCTCAGTTTCTCTTCCAGCAGATTTAAAATCTGACACACTGCAAGAGGATAAGAGAGAGCCTTCCACATTTTCTCAAAGGTGAGACAACAATGTTCAATTCCTAGGACAGTATCCAGACAAGAAACTATACGGGGATAAGAACCCTGTAACACGGTTCTTCTCCATCATCCCCTATTCATACTTAGCACCACTGCAGAATGAGTTCAAGAATGCCAAGATGACAGCATATGTAGAAACATGAACCAGCTCCCAAAACACTACCTGAACACAGGTGTTATGTCCAGAGATTTTAAACAAAGCGTACAGGCATCTAGGGAGAAGAAATTTAAACCAAGTTCTATCTCAAAGAATACCCTCTCCATAAAAGGCAGTTTTGTGTTTATGCTAACCTTACTGTTGTCAAATTTTCCCTTCTATAACACCATTCAAACTGCCTTTGTTTAAAAGATACTGAGTAAATGTAACTGTCTCAAAGTAAACAAATAATTCCACCAATTATGCAGAATCCAGCTCTTGGGTATGGCACCTCTCCCACCGTCACAGAATGGAAGGCAAAGCAGCTTGGCCATGGTTACTAACAGAAGTCAGTTGAGGAAACCAGAAGAAATGGAACAAAAAAAGCCTTTGATGATTTTTGGTTTGCCTTCTTATTTGCTGTTGCTACTATCTTCAGCACAATCAAGACAATGAAACATTTTTAAGCACTCTTTTCAAATAACATTTTATACATACTTTCTTCATGTGACCAGAAACACTGCTACCCAATCACTAAAAATGACTATCAATCTGTACAACAGTAATTCTTAAGTCTCAGTAGTTAAGTTCCAGTCTTGTTCTCAAAGCATTTTTACTACAAATACGAAACCTAATCCTAAAATCATTAAGAATGACTTTCAGATACAAAAGTTAAAGAATACTTCTTGGAGAAAATGCATATTTATCTGTTTTGTAGTAAGTTTCAAAACACATTTTCCCTTCAAGGTACACCAACAGACTACATAAGATACTTTTTCCTACATAATCAGATCTAATTTGAATTTCTGATGTTCATAGAGTATTGACATCAACCAACATAATGAAAAAGTTATTTTTTTTTCCTGTTAATCACCTAAATAGGGTGATTAACTAAATTCAAGTTCAGACTGTGAAAAAAATAAAAGTTACTTTCTTTGAACTTGGTCTGATGAACTCCAAGTATGCTTTCAAAAGATGAAATATGCAAACTGCAGGCAAAACCCAGGCTTATAAACACAGCTTATTGTTCTTCCTAGTGCAGTGTATTAAGCTAAAGAAATATGAAGCCATCACCAACAGCAGTAAATCACTGGGGAAAAAACAGCTATGTCATTCATTACAGAAGTTCTTCAGGCCGGTTCTGGCATACAGACACAAGTTACAGCTAAGTAACGCAGGCAACAGACTTACAGCACAGCTTCACAAAGCTGTGAAGTCCAAGCTTTGGCAGCCTTCCTCTGGTTCTCATACTATAGTGCCACTGAAATGGTACAACTGTTTGTGGCAACAAAATGAGACAGATAACTGACCTGGGATTAAAAAATAGATTTTTTTAAAAAAAAACCCATATATAACCTGTTTTGGTACTGATTTGGTCCATACAGCACACCTGCACCGGCCCAGCTGAGGCTCACAAAGGGAAGACAGTGGCAGCTGCTCACGCTGGCACTGAAGCCTGCACTGCACAGTATTTAGGGACCAAAATGGCACACCAACAAGTGACTCAACCAGGACCATTTCCAGGTTTCAAGGATGAGGAGGGAAGATCTACAGGTTCTTTTTCCTTAGCAGTGGTATGCTGCTATCTGCGTTCAAACACATCTTGCAGAACAAAACACATGATCTGCATTTCTCAGACCACTAAATACTTCTACCCTAGGTCAGTTTTTTATTCTTCATTTTACAGATGAAGAAAGATATCAGGCAGTGCTGAAGAGACATCTGATACTTAGTAGCAGCATAAAACCAGCAGGGTGCCAATTTTATTTCATAAATAAACAGGGCGGGGGCTATTTTAATTTGAGAGCAGAAATTACGGTCTATTTTATCTTTGCACAAACCCCTTGTACTGACCCATTTTCATCATGGTAAAAGACAAGCAGCCAAAGCAATGTAAATCACTTTCCAATGCCACGAAGATGCAGGTAAAGACATTAGGACATGTTAAAAAAAATAATATATATATTATCATACATGAGTATGCTAGTAGGTAAATTAGTTACTGTTTAGCAAGCATACTTGGAATTACAAGTAATATAAAGTTACCACAACTTTCAGTTTACTGAAAGCAACCCCAGTTCAAGAAGATAACTAGTCATACACATATAGCTGGCCTACTTTGACATGTGGAGGTCACACACGCTGTGGAACTACAGAGCACCTCACAGTAAAATTTGTTAGTGGCTATTGACAGGCAGGCTTTGAGTACAATCACTTTCCTCTAGTCTTTGAAAAAAGTGTAGGATTTCATTAACTTTTCAAGGATTTGAGTAATCTCAATTCAAGCCTGTAGATCTAAAAGAACAATGAATATTGATTAAGCTTCAGAAAGACGCCAAATTAATATACTAGGAAATACTCTGAACACAAACGGCAATTTACTGTCAGGAACACAACAAATCGACAGCTCAGGCTATCAGTCATGAAACTGGCAACAAGTCAGTGCTGCTGCAACAAATGAATAGAAGAACCAAGACGAAACGACAAACCACAAAATCTAAAGAAAAAAAAAAACACAGAAAACCCCTCTCTATCCTATACCTCTTTGTCTGCATCTGCTATGAAGACTAAGCTTGAAATTTTAGTTCTTTGTAGGGTACAAATGACATTAAATCTGGAAACATGCCACCTAGCACATGCATGTTACTGAATGGTCCTATTGATGGATACACTTCATACTCACGTTCCCCTTTTAATCTTGTGTTTGTTACAAAATGCTAAGTAGCAGCAGATTATTTTTGTTTCCAAGTGCCTTCCACCCAGTAATAGGTCATGCATGGAAAGAGTTAATACACGAAGTTTTGTGTAAAGCTTATTTCACTGAGCAGAAAGCAAATCATATGCAAATTTCTTAACTGCAAGTATAGTGTGGGGCTAATAAGCACATGAATGCGTCACTGTGCAAAATCCATGCAAATACCTGTGAAAGACTTTAACCTGGGAATATCCAATACTCAAAATGCATGCAAATATCCATTAAAGATTTTAACCTGGGAACACTGCCTGTCGCACTACCTTTCTGTGTTTTGTGCACATTGTAATAGTTTTCATATCCATAACATCTGCACTCCTGACAATACAAAACATTGAGTCAAGCAATTAGGCAAATTCTAAAATAACACTTTCAGAAACATCAAACAACAATAAAGGAGGTCATATTTACACAACACACAGACTGTCTGCATATGAGCGTAAGTTTGCATGGGCTAGGTCAAACCAAAACACTCAGAAAGGTAGCTTCCTCCATGAGGATGTGCTAATGCTGGAATTGAGAGGTTTGTTAGACTGCTTTCACTGCACACAATTTTTCTTGAAACGAAGCACACATAACATCCTCTCCTGAAGTCCTTATAAAGAGTGCAACTGGAGTACATAGTGCAATAAGAAGTACAACAGTTCAAGACAGTGCAAGAAAAATATATATTACTAAAATTCTATGTCAACCTCAAATTAGTAGGCCTCCTGTGGCACCAGGTAGCACTGCAGAGTTACCAAAACATCAGAAAATGAATAATTTTCTCAAATGTGACTTTTTAGATAAAAAATTCTAAATAAATTTAACTTATTTGCTGTTTAGTATCAGTCCCCATATGTTAACAGATACGAAAGAAAAATGTTTCTGTCTTAAGCAACTACAAATTTGTAACTGAGTTTTCTTCAGTAAATACTGAAAAAGAAGAATGGAATTATACTAAAGCAGAAGTGTTTAATGAAACTAAGCATACCAACATATTCTCACCAAAAGAGAAACAAGCACCCTGTGACTAAGAAAGTAGTGGACTTTTGAAGTGGTGGACTTCTTCAAACTAGCTTTCAGTAGCAGAGGACAGGGAGCAGAATTAGAATTACACACTAATATTACTGATTTTTCTTTAGATTTGCTGTGCCCGATTTTCATCTACTACTTCAGAGGAATAATGCAATTGCCTTCCACTGTTACTAAAAAGTCAGAAAGTGACAGCATATGTCTTTAATGACTAATAGAACAAATCAAACAGGCCGAATAAAACTTAAAATTTGTGAAGATAAAAAACTTAAAACTCAAAAAGATGTGTATATGAGTCATTTAGACCAGCTTTTACAGATTAATACTAAAATAATGCGTTTCCTATTATTGGTTTCTTATACATTTCAAATTCACTTCACATTTGTCGTCTTCCATGACGTATCTGAGAGACATACTGACTCTTATCTTGCCAAGATGTGCTATGCAGGCAATGCATTGCAGTTATAAATAACGTAGGCTGCAAATGTATTGTTGTTTTTGAAATAACAACCTCCTTTTAGTCACTGGTATAAAGATCATGTAAGCCAGTATCAACTATAGCACTGCGAAGTTTCAGTGTCAAGGCTAGTATCGGCCTCTGCAAAAGGGCACTGGACTGTCAAGTTTGAAATAAAATCTGATACTTAACTGTCCTGTAACAAATGGCTCAAAGGCTCTTCTGCTTGCTTTGTCATTCTTCACTGAATTCTGCTTAACTGCTATTGATAGAAGGCTGTCATTCAGAACTCTCCCATCTTTAATGATCTCCTCCCTGCTAATGCATGCTGTTCCAAAACCGAAATGAGCAAATTTAATTTCTTTTCAGGATGCTATATGCACATGCTTTTGTTTGTCTGCGTGCCTACTGTTTAGTATCAACTAATTAGGAATACCAGTAAAGTTTTTCTTCCTTTATCATAAACACACTTGACATATGCTTAAGTGTTTTGGGTTTGAGGTTTTGTTTTTTTCGTTCTAGTTTTTGGGGTTTATGGGTTGGTTTGTTTTCATTTCTGCTGTTGCAGAGTACAAAGCTTAGACAGCGTTGAGTCCCAACCTCTGCTCAAGACAAATTTCAGTCTTTTACTAGCAGATTTTTGAACTTCTTTCATTCTCTATTTTTGATACCCGCCTTCAGAGTGCCATCAAAAACAAACAATATGTGCAATATACCTCACCTGTATCTGAGTATTTTTCTGGCTTGAGAAAAGGCATGGGATGTATAAATGAAAATATGCTTGAAGAACATCCACACCTTTGCCTGCTAGTCACATAACAAAAGATCTACATCTCCATCAGCCAGTGTTACATCAACTACTGAGGAGGCAACAAGGTTCTCCCAAAAACCCTGCTGCACCAAGCAAGCCTAGTTTAGCCTCTGGAGAGCTTTCCTCTGTAAAATAGAAATACACATGCACAATTAAAAACAATTGTTGTGAATGAACTTGCCAAAAAGAGCAGTATACATCCCAGTAACCTGGCCTCACTGCACAAACCAAGCAGCCCAGAAGTCCTAACACAGGCACAAGAGCTGCCATCCTGTAGCTGTCCCTGTTAGCCAAGTACAGCAGGTGATGCTGCAAGACTAAGTTTATACTCCTGCTTAAAGGACAAATGACTCACTAAACCCACTACTAGATTTCTCTTCATTTCAGCTCCTTTTACTTCACAAGAAGGCACAGTCAAGCCTCAAAGGAGGCTTTCTCACTATTGTATAAATCTGCCTGTATTCCCCAAGACCTCTGAAACTGCAACAAATCAGTACAGCTATGAATAACCAGGAGACTGAAATCTATGAATATAAGGAGATATTTTTATCCACCAAATGAGCTGCATTTGTGGAAGACTAAGGTAAAGAGAATAGTTTCCATTATAACAGCATGAATAGAAGCCTTTTTCTTTAAGCTGGTAACTTGCCAAGTGGAAACTATAACCCCCATCTCTTATTAAGGATTTGGAATAAATCCAACATCTGTTGTAACTTAATGTCAAAAGGCAATCTCAAACCTGCACTTGAAACTTTCCAAACTGACTACACACCCTCTCCCATGATAACTGATTTACTGAAGGTGCCATCTCACCTTCAATGCTATTTACAAAGAATAACTAACACACAAAAGTAGATTATTGGCAATAAAGCTATACGTCAACAGGCAGCAAACACACATACTCTAGCTAGTGTGTCATTAGAGCTCAAGCTGGTGTTTTAAATATGTTTGCTGCAGGCAAACGCACAGGCACGTTACTGTAGCTCAGCTTCCAACAGCAAGTCATTAAAGCACAGTAACTCGAGCAGACCTTTGAGTACAAGAACCACCTCGTCGATCAGCTGGCAGGATAAGCCATTCAAATTAATTTCTATCAAGTCTGCACTAGCAAATTGTTTACCTTATGGTACTAAAAAATTAATTTCCCTTTACTTTAAAAAAGAATATCTACTTAAGCTTCAAATTATTTCATTTTCAAATTCAGTTCTAACACATTTCAAACACATCAGTACTAAAGCTCAACAGCAAATCTATCTTCCATTTGGTAAAAATACAGCAACTGAAAAAATTAAAGTTTCATTAAATAGCACTTCACCAAAAAAAAAAAAAAGTGAAAAAAGATTCTTAGTGATGCAAACTGTACTTTTAATGGTTTCTAAATGGAACCTTTTTTTCCTGATATTGATTATAACATCAAAGCAAGTGCTTAAAAAAAATCTCACCAAAAGTCAGCGGTAATGTTTCAACTCACTATTTTAATTTATTTTGAAGAAAAATTTTATTTTGCTACATCATTCCTAACTGGAACTATAAACCTCACTATCTCTCATTCCAATCTTAATTTCTATTAATTTGGGACTAGCAGCTTGATGAGGCTGAAAAATGGCCCAAAACTCATGAAAAACTTCAATTAACACTTCATTGTAGAAAAATGGATATTTTCCACCTTTGACCAAAGCCTTCATTTCTTTTTCAACCATGTTGTAACATTTGATGTAACGGAACATTTCAGTCAGAACAAAGAATGCTAAAAATTAAACCCATTTTTCTTTAAATAATTTTAATTGTGAACAGTAGCTTCTGACAAAATAGGATAAAGTAACATGCTGAAGTTTATGTTACCACAGAAATAGTAGCAAAATCTTAACCATTACAGTCTTTCAACAGCACTAGCCACAAAGCATGTCACCACTTCAACACTTGCAAACATTTAACGTTATCTTTAGGGTAATTCTGCTGCTTTCAGGCAGCTCTAAATATCAGATTGGTTTGCAAAGTAAGACAGCAGGGCTTCAAGGGTGAGCACAGTTATGTAAAGCTACTTGTTTTCTATTTTACTATAGTGGAGAAGCACAAGTTAAAATCAAACTTCAAACTCATGTAATAAAATATTAGGGTGCTTCAGTCCCAAAAGAAGTTATAACCTCTGTACCAAAATCCTCCTTTGCTAACCACAAAGTATACTCGTTTATACAATTATAGTTGTGCAACATTAACGCAGGCTTCTGCAGTCTTCATTTTCACATTTGCATGCATTAAGAATCATTGCTAACTATTTCTGTTTACCGAGTAATTAATAGTTAACTTTATATTTGTCATGTATGAAGAGTCTTGTTTAGTACTGACAACCTACTTTTTAGAAGTTTAGAAACCATACATTACATTATGGTTTTCATACTAGGCAGCACAGTCCCAATTCTCTACACTAGACTACATGTCCATGTGAAATTATGTCTAGTATAAAGCAGAGCTTTGCGTACAACTTGCAAATACTAAACATTACAAAGAGCTTTAACTTCTTCAGCCATGAGTTACATTTATGGAAGTTACAGAAATCATTCTGAAACTGTCCCAAAAAGTACTTACTCCCGTAAAGAAAATACATTTTCTTACGTATTTTGACACAAAAAACGCATGGTATTTTGTTACTTGTTATTGCTGTTGTTAAAACCCAGTGATTTTATAAATTAGACATTTCTTTGTTCTCCAACACTCAAAGCTTCAAAAATTACAGTAATATCATCTGAATAGCAGATAGTGCTTACAACTTCTTCCACATACTCTCTGGACAGTTAGCAGGTGCAAAAAAAAATGGTATTAGGATAAGCTCTTTTCACTTAGCAATTTCTTGATCACCGACACGCTGGTTACAGCCGGTCTTTCTTGTCTGGCACAGGGGCACACAGGTTTTTTTAGGAGATGGTGTGAGAAACCTGAAAGGTTTCAAGTGAATTACAAAAGAAGTTGCTTCCAGACCCCATAGGTAATGATGTCTCACCTAATTTATGAGGTGGAAAAATACTTTGTTATTTATGAGGGCAGAATTCATTCCTCAATTTTTGGCCCTGAAGATATTTCCAGCAACAAATTTCAGGAGTTAGTGAAGTTTACAGCACATACAAGACCATTGTATTTTGCACCTTAGCTTTTTATGTTTTCATCTTGGTTGCCTGCCACAACAGTAGCAACACAGGTGAATAACTAGTCATATTCCTTCCAATGTTTCTGCCATAGCATGAGGCGAAACCCTCAGTTTTGAGCATTTTCTCCCTGATCATTCTCTACAAACCACTTTGGTTTTACAGCTCCCTTAACTAGCTGTTGTCTGTCAAGAGAACACTGCTCATACCACCATAATAGGGACCACTTTAAGTTTAAAAAAAAAAAAAAAGGGAGACCATTCATAGACCACAAAAGCGCCACAAACTACTTAGTTACTTCTCACCAAGAGTAAGCCATGTGCACCAACTGAAAATATTAAAATACAATCTAACTATAAATGCAAGTGACTACACATGAACCATCATAAACCTGATAAACCTGATTTATTGTTAGTCTTTTGAAGAGAAGGAAAACTACCTTTTTAGCTTTGGTAATCCTGGTACTTGTAATTCTATTAGGCAAAAAAAGAAAAGCAACATTAAAGAAGGCTTTTCACTTCCACACAAAATAAAGCATTTTCAGACTCTTGATCAGTGTGAACACTCCTATTCAGCATGCTCCTCCTGTCTCTCCTCCCTCTATGCTCCCGCAACAATCCCATAACTTTCTCTAAGCAAGCTCTGACATGTTGCTTATGCACCTCCTGTCTGAATAGCCTAAGGGAACCATCTATCAACAATAACAGTTGTTTAAACAAAACAACAAAACAAAACAAAACAAAATATCCACCCCAAAAAACAAACCCCAAACCCACACCCTAGAACCTGGAGAATTTATCTAGAATAAATTAAGATATTTCTGCTTCCAAATATTAATTACTGTACCTCAGCAGGAGATCCCTGTCTTCATAGAAAGCCAAAGGATCACATGTGATTTTCCCACTCCTTCCCTCTTCTTCTTCTTACTCCACACCATAGGAAGTAATATGACAACAACTAAGCCACTTTGGTGGATGACTATGTCAGTGCTCTTACTTGCTGGTCGCATATTGACACAGCAGAAGGTGCATCAGGAACAGAGCATCTCTGCTCAGGCAAGGCAGCAGGTCTGGCAGGTGGTCCTGAAAGTCAGCATTGAACCACCATACCCAAAGAAGCAAGAATTCAAGTGCTGGTCTCCAGATACTACCCACAAGTTCTACAGACATGTGGAAAAGCTTTTACATATGCACGAGCAGCAGCCACTTTCCTGCTTCTGAACACTAAAACCAAGGGGATATAAATGGAAAGTGCTATTTCCCCACACCATTCCCTCCTGGAACAACCTACCCCATCTCTGCAGGTCAATGTAGTAAACACCACGTATTTAACTCCTTACATTCTGTATGTTAAATCAGAAGATACCTGCCCCACAGAAGTACACCAAAGCAGGCCACATGTTCCTGGAGAGCACTGCTCCCAATGCCAGCTTTTCATCTCCAAACAAGTGAGATACGTGTCTTTCCTCCAACACAAAGCATTGCAATCCAGCAGCTGGCTATCACAGATGGCAGGAAGGGGGGCCAACTAGTCTCTTGTTATTGCTACTTTGTATTTGGATGCCTTAACTATGAAGAGAAGACATACTTTACCCTGTTACCTCAGGGCTTCTAAATCCAGAAGAAAACAAATCAAGTAAAACTCTTGTGGTTAGGATACCTTGCAGAAGAAATCCTGCAGATAAACAACAGTTCTGTTTAATAAAAAAAAAAAAAAAGGTGAATAACAGCAAACAAAGAGCATCTACTTACAATAGAATAAACAGATTTATTTTTAAAGGTACACAAAATGGATAATTTTACTCAAATGACTCAATACAGCAATATAAACTGGATGTGCCAACCTCTGGACAGGCAGCATCTCACAATAAAATTTGTAATGTAAACTCAACACTCAAAATTTCCAAGAATATTAGCTATATAGCAATGAAATTATCTTTTTAGTTGACATAAGCAAAGAAAACCTACCTAGCAACAGAAAGAAACCAAGGATGTGGACATCTCCAAAATACAATAAATACTTGCTTCAGAATTCAGAGGATATGCAGAATTTCCTCAGTAATCAATAACTTTGGTAGTCTGACACAACTGGAAAACTAGAAGTATTTTTTTTTTCCTGAAGCACTAGTGCATTAGTGAACCAGATTTTCAGTAGTCTCTTAAGATTTATTTGATTAAACCTTAGAAAACATGTTCAAAACTCACAGAACTTGAACAGCAAATGCTTTCAGAACTGCAAACTACAAGAATGAAATTTTCATAACAACAATCATCTGATTTTAGAGCCATTCATTATTTAGGTATTCAAAAAACAAAGTTCAGACAACACGTGCTAAAAATGAACTCTCCAGAATAGTAGGTCCTCCCCATCCTGCTTTGTTTTATAAAGTAATGGTATTTTTCAAATAAGGAAGTCGATTCATTATACATTTATAAAAAAATACATTTAATTCTTTGCATGGCATTGCTAAAGACAGACTCCCCACTAAGCTGCCTAAGGCATTAACTGGAAAGAAGCAAATCCTGTGGCATAATCTAAGGTTTGGTGCATAATTGATAAGAATTGTTGAATTTCAGAAGACACTTGTCATATATTATATATAAATACACAAGTAAAAGCTCTAAAACTGAAGTCTCCCCTCTTACACAGTGCTCAGCTCCCACAGGCACTGCCAGTCCGAGGAAGATCTCAAATCCCAACCTACCAGTACAGATTCCAATAACAGGGGGTTTGGGTGGGCTTTCTGTTCAGGTTTTTGTTTGTTTGAAACCTGAGCTCATATTATACAGAAATAAAAACCTGAAGCAGACATCTTCAAGAGTTAGAAGTGTGCAAGACGTGTGCATATCTAATCTTTCAAAAACATGCTCTTTATTTAGCATTCAGGGAGACAAAGAAATGAAGACCACATTTAATTACAGTTGTCACTACCTCTGTCCTCCCAGCACGGCTGGTAAGCTTAGGAAGGTCCAAGCCAATGTCCAAACACTCACTGAGCTTTTTGCGTGTTGGCCTTAGGAGCTCAGCTGAGGCTATAGAGGTTATAAATTGCAAGACTGGATGTGTCTGACTGATATTAACCATGGAGCTGTAACATCGCAAAGGCCCTGTGGCAAGGTGGGTATGCAGGAGGCACACGTCTTTCAGGCTGTGTCATTCATCGCAATGTACTGTCTGGTACTACCATTAATACTTATGCACCACTTTCTAATTCCAAGTTATACAATTGACTTTCAGAAGACACTTGCATGTCATCTGTCTTTAAAACAAGGTGCTGAATAATCTAGTCAAAAGGGCTAGAAGGGAATTCACACAGACAGTAACTGACTTCTCCCTGCTGATGATGTGCTGTCAAGTACTTAAAGCACTTTTAAATCATTATGCGAGGACTTTTCAGAATTAAATTACAAGTGTGACATATGGCATGAAATGAAGGATCCAGACCACAATGCTGTCATTACTGTTAAAATCCTGCATCATTCAAAACGTGAACAAATTAGTTATGCCACACTTTTTAAGAACTGGTACATTCTGAAACAGTAGCATCTAAAGCTATGGGTTTTGGCATTGTGCAGCTCACCGTTCAAGTGAAGTTCTTGTATGCTGGCAGAACTGCGCTGGCGCAAGAGCCGTTGATGCCAACAGCACTGGGACGCTCCAAGTTACATAAACCAGACTCCAGACCCTGCTCATCCATTCTCTAGTCATGGCACTTTCATCACCCCCACCCTCTTTCCTTTCCCCAATTCAGATATATACCACTGCCCATTTACAGGGTCTGCCTGCCTCTCCTCCACATGGAGCTGTCTCCCCACAAGCACCCCACACAAATAGTCTACTCACAAACTGAGAACCGGTCAGAGCTAATCTCTTTTCAGCTGCAAACAGCAGCTACCAAATTTGTCCTCCTGTTCCTCCAGAAGCAAGGAACATTTAAAAAGAAGAATCCATTTGTTTGGGTTTGATCTTTTTCCCACCTAAAATAAGATTTCCTGTCAAACACTGGTAAATTTTGTTTTAGGAAACTGCCCACTGCAGTAGACTGTGGATAAAAGATTAACCATGGTCTCTATACTGCTAGTTTATTAAGACACACACCAAAAAAAGATGTTTTTTCCAGTTCCCCAGCAATGTGTTCCAAAGCTCTTCTGTAATTTATAAGTTGAAGTAAATGGGAAAAGCTGCTTTGAGCCTTAAAAAAGGAGTAACAAAACTGCTTCTATGTGTTTTAATCAAGGTCCTGGGACCTTATGTGCCCTGTTGATCTATACCTCAGAGAACACAGCAGCAGAGACATATATTTTAGAACAAAAATATTATTCCAAAATATTTTCCTTATATTCCAAGAAGGATGAAGATACAGGAGCAATGTCTAAAAATAAGTACTTCTGCCTAATTTTTTGGGGGCTGATACACAAACGGGTCAGCCATAAGACCGGGGTCTGCAAAGCTTAGCATCAGCCAACCCTCAAACACCCTTCCCATAGCTGATGCCCCGCACCGCATAATAGCTGCAAGCTGCAACACAGCATCCTTTGATTTAACTAATGAACACTCACGTCAGCAGTCCACACCATCCTTTACATTTGCACTGAAAGCAGAGCTGTGCCACCATGAAGAAAGGATCCATGTGCCAATCACCTACTCCTTTCAATCCATCACCAGCAGAAATCAGGCCACGATTTGGAACAGCAGTGAAG
The DNA here is from genome assembly GCF_000696875.1 of Nestor notabilis. NCBI lineage: Eukaryota > Metazoa > Chordata > Aves > Psittaciformes > Psittacidae > Nestor > Nestor notabilis. The sequence continues at coordinate 32,005 of NW_009929743.1, read as the reverse complement.
GAAAGTCTATGCACATATTTGCCACATGGTCATTTTTGTTCCTCTATTGCTAACGCTCTCAATATGCTACTTATGTCAGCATACAGTAATTGAGTAACTTAAACCAATTTTGAAATGATCAAAATTCAAGATGAGAGGACTTTGATTTGATAATCATTACTCCTTTAAAATTGTTCTATCTATAAAAGATTCTTTAGTCTGTCTTATTAAAGAAGCCAATGAATAACATTTTATGGTATCTTTCAAACACACATTTTTAAAGTTAGCACGAATAAAAGATGACATAAAAGCAAAAAGAACATTAAAAAAAAGGAGCCATCCAAGAGAATTTCTCCATCAGCCCTCATTCCCTTCTATTCATACACCTTTTCACCAGCCAGGTCAAGGCAAGGACATGAAGCCTTTCCCCAAACACAATTCATCTTTAAGACAACTTACATTGTCAGAATACTCACAGTATACAGCAGGCTGACAGATACTATCCATTTGAAAACTGCTTTCAATGGAAACTAAATTAATCAGCTGTAAAAGCAAACCCCACACTCTTCAAATCTTAATTAGTTTTATTAGTTGAAGCAGCAAATCTCAACACCGCAGAAACCAGAAAAGAGCAAGCAGAAAACTCAATGTTGAAACTACTTAAAGGTCTCCAACCTATTAAATAACGCCTGGAAAGGTTAACTTCATTGCTTTAAGTGAGAAAAAGCAGACAGAAGCTTGAGTGCAGGTTTTGGCTAATACATTAGCTTCCAACATTTTGTTTCAAAACACAAAAAGAATACGACATAATTAGGACAGGTGTGTTTAAGAAGAAACCAAGCAACTAACATACGCTATTGCAGGTAGACAGACTTCCAAACCCACTACAAAAACTTCAGAGTCCATAGCATACCAGATTTTAAGAAAATCTGCATCTGACCCACAACATTTTCTCTTGGCCCTTAATGTTTTAATGCAGCAGACTACAGAGAAGAGATTTGAAATGTTGTTCTCATATGAAACAAAATACATTGTTTCTTAATGCATGGGATTTCAAGAAAATAATATAGAAATGATGAAATTATAGCAAAAGAAAGCACTAAGAATCACAGTAGATGACACACACACAATCTATAAAACAATGTCATACTTAGATTAGATCGCAAATACTTTCCATAACTTAATCTAATTGTATAAGAACTATTAAAAGTCAATTATATTACCAATTTCTTCATAATTATTTACATGTAGTTAAGCAGAATCTCAATAATGTAAAGCACATTTTTTATATCCTAAGGAAAGCGGGTTATTTGTAGCATACCAGATGTCTGCTGACAAGGAAGAAAATATGCTAACGTAGCATTTAAAGCAAAATGTAGAACTTCATCCCCATAATTCATCTTGTTCAGGTGATGAAGAGGTACCCACTTAAATTCTCTGAGTCCCATTTTCTGCATTTGATCTAACCTTACTCTTCTTACAGGGATCAGACCAGCAGTGTGACATTTCCTACACATTCTCTACAACAAAGCAACGTCCCAGAAAAGCCAGCAACTTCTACTTCCTAGCAAGCATCCCATCAGTTTTAAAGTCCTGTGTGAAGAACCTTACATACTAAACTCTTTCTGTATAGTATAATATTCCACCATTTTATCAATTTATAATCAATAAATTAACTAAACCCTGATGATAAAAAGTGAAGGAGCCTACACCAAGAAGCAAAGGGGCTATCAAAAAAATAGGAAAACCTTCCCAAATTAAAACAATATAAAAGAAACATCAGTTGGTTTAATAAAGTGTTACATTCAGAATCTCAAAAGGTTATTTTTTAAGAAGTACTTTATGCTCACTTTGAGCTCTTTCTCATCCCTCAATAGTATTCACACATAATCAATATCTAAGCCTGAACTCAAAGAGAAAAATAATTGAAACAACTCTTCCAAATGGAATGTCATTTCTAAAGTTTTGATCATAGTTTCCATTATAGGAAATGGTAGCAGAATTGCATTTCTCCTTACTGTTACTTCAGCAGTTTGTGATGTAGACAGTAGCACTAGGTTAGTACGGAATTCACCTTTGTGAGAACTGCCTAAAAATGAGCTAGAAAATACTTTCCATGGGATAAAGAAAAATGATGCGAAACACTCCTCTGCCTTCCCCCACTTCCCACAAGTGCAAGAAAACCTCTCCCCCCACCTCACAGGGAGGTAAAAACACCTTGTAAACCCTTGTAAACTGAGTGCAGACCCACTGCCACAAAAAAGGTACAAACACCAAGGAAAATTTGGGCAAGAAGCTAAGCAGAAGAAAAACAGCCAGCAACTAAGCTGACTACATATAACAAGGAAGAAAAGTCTTTTTTCACTCCCCAACATCCTCCTCCTTATCTAGAATAGCTTCTAACGCTTACAGTTTTTTGTAGAATCACAGAGTGGCTGAGGTTGAAACGGACCTCTGCAGATAGCCTGGTAGAACCCCTATCCCCAAAGCAGGGACAACTAGAACACATTACCCAGGGCTGTGGCCAGTGGTGTTCTGAATGTCTTCAAGGATAGAGACTCCACACCCCAAGAGATATGTTATGGCATTTGATCAACCTCGCTATATTAAAAAAAAAAAAAAAAAAGCATTTTCTTATGTTTAAATGAAATTTCTTCTATTTCAATTTGTGCCCATTGTGTCTTATCCTGTCACTGAGCACTACAGGGAAGAGTTACATGTAAATCTTATCATATATTGACAATATTTACTTGCATGTACAGAAAGGCCTATGAGTGTTCATCAGAGAATGAAGTATATATGTTTTAAACAGGGGTATTATAAGCCTGCTGCCAGGTCCCAAAGTTAGGAAAATATTACATTTATACTCTTACTGGATCACTAATAAGCAATATAAATATTAACATCTTACATAATCACCAGAAAGTCAACTGACCTATAGGTCAGCCATGCTCAAACTTTGTTTATTTTACAGTTCCCTTCTTTTCCATAAAGGTTTGAGAGTCCCTACCCTTCACTTGCTCTTCCTACACACAGACCCCAGCTTCCAGCCTGTTCCAAACCCCTGCACCTTAAACTCCAGGCACCAACTGCCTCATGGAGGGTAATAGTTCACAGCAACTATTCCTCCCTAAAGGAGCACTCACCCACTGGCCAACATCCATCCACCCACCCTAAGCCTCCCCAGATGCAGCAGATCACATTCCAGCAGTTAGTAAGGCGAAAGTATTGGCACCTCTTCAGTTTCCACACATCATCACTGACTGAAAGAAATTATTACCTTCAATACAGTTACTAAAGAGGAGAGTTTGTGTGATGGAAAGGGAGACAGTCCTGGACAAGTAGTAGGCAGCTTGTCAGACTCTTTTTCCCCTCAGAACATTATTCTACATACTACCTTCTCAAAGAGTTTGTCACTGTTAGATGGCTGCAGGAATCTTAGTAGAAAAAGCACAACAGTAACCAAAAAATTTCCAAGTTGTGCATATATTTCCCCTGAACCACCATCGTAAGTAGCCAGAAACTGCCTGTTGAAAAGTTTAACTTGATTGTTAATGAAAACCTCCTGTTTTCCAGTATTTCAGTCACCAAAAAACCAAGACACATCAGTGACCCTAGTACAGAAATTTAAACTGGAACTAACGACTTACAGGGGTTACAGTAACAGATATCTTAGATCAAATAGATCCAAGGTTCTTTGATATACGCAGCATGCTCTACTGCAGAGGTGACCTGGCAGCCAGGGAAACACACCTGCACTCACTCTGCTGTAACAAGCACCCACTCTGTGACTAACAAGAGGCTCTGGAAACCCCCTTCCCTACTTCAAGAGGCAGTTTGTTTCTATTTCACATTTTTCCAATACATATCAAAATCAGGTCTGCTAGGGACACCCGTGGCCAGGTGAACAGTCATCAACTTCCTCTGACCATTTCTGTTCACAGAGCCCCGCTTATTCTGGCAAGTGACCACCTGGCTATTTCTTCCCCCAAAATCAAACACTTAATATCAATGCCAGTCATTCTTCAAAACCATTTTTGCTGATTAAGCACTAATTTAAACAGCTAGTGAAGGTTTCTAAAACATGACAGGAGTACCAGTATTACACAAATCCATTGCAACTCATGCAGATTTTCTGTTTGTAGAAGTTCCAATAAATCAGAAGAAAGCTACAGAAGTTAGTCCAAAGGCAAATCATGTTAATAAGCTACATCTGGAGTTTCAGATTAAATACATCACTCCTCTGCTTAACAGACTTTTACTTTAAGTCTCCTGACTTTCTAAGGCCGTTATCAACCCAAATCCAAATCATACGTATGCCTCCCTGAACGGGGCCTGCCTTTTTTTGTGGTACCTCTGTTTACACAGCTTATCCCTTATCACACTGACAACACTGGGAGCCACAGCAGATGGTCCCTTCAGACACAACTCTAACAGGTTTTCTCCACTCCCCCATTCCACTTTTTTTTGTGCAAACAACTGATAAGGAAGGCTGCTGCAATAATTTACTGATATCTGAAGTTGAAAATTGACAAAACACAAACTGCTTTTGTTCCTCCCCCCACTCCTGTGAACTGCTCAACCTCTTAACTACTAAGCAACATAGACAAAGAGTATTAATAATTGTACAAACCAGGCACTCTGTTGGATTAGCATTTCAAACACAAGCAGTATTAGTTAATTTAAAAATCATTACTACCTTTACAAGTTATGCCAGTTACAGCAACCAGCCTGCTACTACTAAAGGAGAAAGTAGGAGGCGGTCTCCTTTGCTATTAAAAGTATTACCCCTACTGGTTTGGGAAATGCCTTTAAATTATATTCAAGACCATTTCCAACAGTCTACTGAAGACAGACTCTCAGGCAGAAATCAGACTAGAGACTGGACATTTCATATGTAAATAAACATTTACATTCATGTAACAACCCACAGCAACCTGAAGTTCAGTGACGTAAAAATCCAAATGCTTTCAATGTTGCTATTAAAAAGATGCTTAAAACTAAGCTCTATATAAATTCTATTAAGCAAGCCAGACTCTTACTACTGGAGAGCATGGTTTGCAAAAACACTGCACCAAAATGTTGCAAAAAACCCTTAAAGGTTGGCAAAAGCATCTCAACTATCTATGAAGAAGCATCTGCAAGTAGACAGTAATGAACCAGACAGACCCAGAGGGCTTTCTTAAATGTAGGTCATGCCTGTCAGACCATAGCAAAAGGCACAGTAACATTTGCTGAAGAGAACCCTGAGTTATTAGTGTACACAAAAATTTACTCTGTAGGCAGACGCTAATAGTTGCACATCTGTGATGATCACTATCTGATGTTTAAGAGGAACAGGAAGGAAAATCTGCACAGAAGATAACTGCATTGAATTTGAGAGTCATAAAACACTCCTTGTAGCACCTCACACCTTACACGCTTTTCTCTTTCTTCTGCGTGACACCATTATGAAAATTCCTGTTTAAATCTGATGTTTGTTTTACATCATGGGTTGAGGGGGCAGGGGACAAGTAGGCACAAAATGTGATGTAGAAACAGTAATTTCTTCTGATTTACGCCATATGAAGCTGAAGACTTGAATTACCTAATTACTTAGATGAGAAATCGTTAAAAGCTTGAGTATTATTACTCCAGATATCTGCAGTGTTCTTTTCTTGATTCACATTTTCAGTCTGTGATTCTGATATTTTTTTTTGTTAGACCAAAAATCCCATAAAAAAAGACTGTCTAACAATTTAAGATGTGGATACAGATAAAGAACATGAGACAGCATAATGGAAGTACTCGTACTGACAGCCTAATCACTGGCTTTTTATTTTACTTGCAGAAGTAACACAGCATAAAAGACTGTAAGAATTCAAGATAAACTCCTGACAACCAAGAAGGTCAGGAGATTAAGAGTGCAGGAGCTTTTTCACCTGAACATCTACAAATAACATAGTTAACTAAGTATTTCAAAGCATAATACAATGAAAAGGACTTTACTCAAAAATACTTGACTCTGCAATCACACAGTACTTCTTTCTTTCTAGAGGCAGGTAAAACAAGAGAAAAAGTGAGGAGCCTCTTTATACCCTGCACACAGCTTAAAAACAGATTCACAGTCCACCATGAAACAAGAAAACAGTGCTGCAAGATTCACCACAGCTGAATCTTTCTGGAAGGAAGGCATCAGGTGAACCCAAACATTATAAATAGGACACAGTAAAGACTGGCACAGATCATTTAATAATAAATCTCCATACACACATAATTCTACAATTAGACAGTAAAACTTGCATTTTACTTTTCCTAATGAAGGACCAGTTAAGAGGTACAAGGAATCTATTTGCTCATTCTTTCTTTAGCCAGCAGTCATCAACCACAAGTTCAAAAAAAAAAAAAAGAAAGAAAATATTCTTCACTAGTCAGCAACAAAATTCCTCATTCAGAGCTCAGTTATTACAACTTACCTGTATTTACATTTCTTTTGTGAACCCACTAAGAAGACGCTTACCAACAAAAGCCAGTAGCAGGGCGACGCCTCTTTCAGATTCAAACATAACCCACATGCAGATGTAGTGACACCAACACACACTTTTATACTCATTTATTATTCTATATAGATTGGGGTGTTTAGGGAGAAAAGGGGGGCGTCTTTGATTTTCACAAGTTTATGTCCTCAATAAGTTCCAGATTTAAAAACACTGTCCACTTATTTGAACTACTTCGGGCTGAACACAGCTCTACAGGTAATAGCTTTCAGCTTAAGTTCATTACAGTCTCAACATGAGATACAAGATAGATGATGTACCAATGGGCTTTACAGTCTTATTATCAGTGAACATGACCTCCATTAATCACCAGGGTTATTTACTAATATTTAACAAAAAAAAAAAAAAAATAAAAGGAAAACCTCATTGGGAAGATTTTCCCTTGTCATGTTATCACAAAGAGTAATCAACAGAGTATACCTATTAGCTTTTTTGCTAATAATTGTCTTCACTGCAGACACATGTATGAACCTCAGTATTACAACTCTCTAAAGTTTTGTCCTGACTGAGTAGTAGTTCAGTGCTTGAACTTTACTTGATTTACAATCAAACAAAAATTAGTATAACAAATATTTGTGCTGTAAGAGCTGCAGCTGTCCGTAGGACTGCGGTCTATTTCAAATACTGAAGTTAAAATCAGTGGGCTGTAGTGTGAGCAGGGTTGAATGGCAGTATTTGGACTAATTATCTTCTTCTAGGAGCTTTAAAAATACACAAATAAAGGGAGAGAGTATTTAAAAATACACAAATAAAGGGAGAGGGTATTGTGGTCAGAATCAAATCTCTGAAAGGTCACAATGCTGCTCACTGGAAAACATTTCTTCTGAGATAAGACAACAATTTTCTGACTGCCCATGAAAATCTACAATGATTTAGACCTTCCTGTACAAAATAATAATTTCTAAAACTACTTGCATGTATATACTCAACTAGAACTACACAGTTAAATTGTTCAAGATACATGAACAACGCTCACTGAACCATGAAGAATCAGAACTCTAACTGAAACGTTTTAAAGGCTTTTAATAAATATTGTTCACAAATAGGAGGAAAACTAGTTGATAGAATTAACTTTACTAATATCACAAATTTTGCTGTTACAGTGTGTTACAGTGTACATACTGTACACAGAGTCAAAAGAAAGCACTGTGCATTTTTATTTAAACTAGCTTGAAGATAATTATGAATGCACACTCTGGCTGAACTGCTAGCATTCAGATTTTAAACATTAATTTACTTTGACTATGTGCATGTCAAAATGAAAGATTGCTGTCTCGATCCAGACATGCAGTATTAATACTGAACACGTGCATTCATTTCAGGTCAGCAGACATTCCAACTCTACTTCAGCAGGTGGTAGGAATAGCAGGCTAATTAAAATCTGCATTAAAAACTTCACAAGGGGCTATATATTCTGAACAGCTCCCATGCAGAAACATGACTGCAACCTAAGTACTTGGTCCACCTTTGCTCAAGTCTGAAGAGAACTGAACTGCCCTTCATGTAAACCACCAGTTACACCCCTTTCTGAACAACAACTACTTTTTCATCCTATGAACAGATTCTTCAAGGCAGCCCACATATTTCGTGGCGAAGTGTTAGACACTAAGGAAGGTACCAAGTTACTTCCTCAAAGTAGTCTCATGTTTACATATCAAAGTAATAAAAAAAGTTTAAGCTAAGCTCCTTCCCTATTAGATATGTGTCTCTGGTCACTTAAGACACCAAATGCCTTTCTTAAGTGATACATCTGAGAACAGTGTAAACAAAGTTTAGCTAGCCTAAAGCCCGGATTACCTGTTAAAGATAGCAATTTAGTCAATTTTACAGTAAACATGAACTTGTGTGTGGTTTGGTGGTTTTAAATATTGTATTATACTTTTGGGCGTGGGTTGGTTTGGGGTTTTTTGTAGTCAATATGTACTACACTGAAGCCCAGAAATAAACTGACATTTTACAATACAAAAGGTGATTTAGTTACAGTATTTATTACAAAATAATAGGCAGCACTAGCTGCCTAGAACATCACATAGCACACACAGTCCATCTATTAGCCTCATTCCTAGTACCTTGTTCCTACAGCTGAATGAGACTACGATGGGACTACCAGCCTGACTGCAAGCAAAAGCTTAACTTTAGGGCAACCACAGCAAATGAACTGGGTAGGGAATTACTTAAGAACCCTGAAATGGAACACTTTAGATGCACTTTTCAACAGTGACTTTTGTTCCTTGAGTGCAACTGATAATTGCATTACATTCCAAATAAACAGTGCTATCAGTCTTTTAACGCAGAAGACAAACAGATCCTTTTTCTTCTCCAGATTTGAAAGAGACCAGGGATAAAGAGAAGAACTAGCCTATTACTGATAGCAAGAACAGAATTTTATTTTTTTTATTCCCGTAGAAGCACTAAACCTTCCCACAGGGAGCATCAAGCTAACGACTCCTGCAAGAATATTCTCTCTCCATGTTTCAGGGAACACCCATTTCTCTGTACTCACACCAATGGTCCATGAAGGGAAATTTGAAGTGAGGCCTAATCCTTTCTCTCTTGAAAACCACCTATAGCAGACACCCTTAGAATTCTTTCACCCTGGAAGCCTGACCATGTGACATCTCATTGTAACTTGTCAACACACTTCACACGCTTACCTCTACACACAAAAAAAAAAAGAACCATAAGGTCGACTAAACATTGAAGGGATTTATGCAATTTGAAGGAAGATAAGGTAAAATAAAGTCTTACTGCTTTAATAACTAGGGTGGAAAGAAAAAAAGGGATTCCTACCAATGACTATGCATGTCTCTCAGATGTCTGACTTAGGAGCAGAACTCTCTGCAAAATCAAAGCACAAAGCACCCAAACCAGTGAACTCCTTACCTCCAGGGGGTGCTTCAGGAAAGCAAGTGTCTTTTCACTTAGCTAACAGACTTAACTTAGGAACCTACACTGTATATCTAAAGATATATGCTAAACCACTTTTTGAACACCTATTTTTGACAGATATTTTAGCAGTAATTTACGTAGTCCTTTGCTTATCATCACTTTGATGTAGCAGCTAAAGCTTATCTTTAAACAAGCACAGGAAGTCCCATTTTAACAGTTGTTTGCTTGTTTTGGGTTAGTTTTTTTGTTTGTTTCGTTGGTTTTGGTGGGGTTTTTTGTTGTTTTGTTGGGTTGAGGTTTTTTTTCCCCAAAAGTAGTCTCTTTATTGTGTATTCCAGAATGACACTTTAAAAGACACTTTTCTGTTTTCAAGGGTAACTATGAAAACATTTGTGAAACAATGCTAGAGAAAGTGATGCCAAAAATCAGTAGATTCTGTAGAGGTTAAAAAAGAAAAAAACAAAAACAAAACCAAAAAAACCTATAATGTAGCATATAGAAAGATACATGAATGTATGAAGTTCCATTTAAAACACATCTTAAATCCACCTCATTCATCAGGCTTTAAGTCTTTCATTTTAGGAATCAGTTTATTGAGAATATGGTTTGTAAAATAGATAGCACATATGTTTTCAATACTGAAATGTGTCTAGACTAATTGGGTACAACTTGGTATCAAATACCACACAGTTTGTTTCTTAAGTCACCCACTCCTTGATGCTGGAAGACATTAACTAGTTCCACACTTTCTATACATCAAAGTGTATTCTTGACATACCTCCTGGTACCTGAAGTAGGTGGTACCAGAAGTGGAATTGCCTTTACAAAAAGCTAGACTGTATTAATGAAAATGAAGAAATACATCTATGAAAGATTAAAACATAGTTTTACAGGGGTGAGATGCTGATTAGCCGCATTTCTCAAGTGTCTGGTTTCCACAAAGCCAGCCCTAGTTCACATGAGTTTCAGCTTTTTTCTACTGACGCTTGGGAAAATGTTCCCATTTGTATTAATTTTCCTTCTTTGTGTGTCCATTAACAGTTAAATGTTAGAAATACAGACCCCTTATGTTACAAATACCTTCTTGAATCACAATTTGAGCACAGGTCTCAAGAAAAAAAACATAGTAATAATGATCCTTTGACAGGTTCTTCTCCCAAAGCAGTAAGAACCTATAAATGAATTCATACAAAAACATTTTCATTATTAAACCATTTTCTTACACAAATGATTTAATCAAAATACAGGAGGAAAGATCTCAACTTGAACCAACTATGCGTTACTAATTCATCCTAGAAACTGCCCTACTGCTTCAATCCAAAGGCTGTGAAAACCTGCAAAATAAGAAGAGGTATATTAAACTAATTCTTTCATATTTTAATCTGAAATTTAACTTCAGAATCACTGTATCATTATCAGAGATCAGCAGCTGGAGCTATATATACACACTACAGCTATATATGTCTTTCTAAACTGAGGAAACTTTCACACGAGACAACAGGTCTTCTTAGCTTTTCCGCTGTTCACAAATACAAACATCTTACTTCTATCATCCAGCCTCACGTAACAAACTAATTTAGATCACAGTGATTTCAATGTCTAGCTAGAAACCATCTTCTGTTTCCTTCTAGTATACAGTCTTCATGAGAACACTTCCTCAATACGAATAAGGTTTCCCCACTCAGTGAGAAAAAATTGGTTCTAATGCAGTGTTGCAGCTAAAGAACACAAACAACTGCTCAATATTTCCTCAGAATCCTCCTATAAGAAAAGTACGTGTTCAAATATCTGCTAATATTTTTAATTTGTCTGTTTTTTTAAAGAATCGGGTTCTATGCCAAAACTTCCATTTTCCTCCATTTTGTCTTTAGTGCATGCCAGGTAGCGCACAATCACAAGTGATTTCAATTAGTGCCAGGAAGGTGAGTCAAACTAGAAATGTTGTATACGCACAATGCAAATAATTACTGATATGATAGTACAGGTGTGCCCTAAAGACAGTAACCAGCAAGATCTCAGTCAGTAAATGAAGAATATACCCTAACAAAATAAATCCACATAATCATTACGGGAAGAGACAACTACAGCATTCAGCCGCTATATCTGTTCCCTCTTCCCAAAAAACACAAATAAAATACACTTAACTACACAGAACAAAATTCATACATGCACACAGAAAACATGCAGTCTAGCAACATAAATGTCATTTTAGCACTTCACAGACCCTTTGGAGTTTGTTCTTTGTTTGGGGGTTTTTAATGATACGTAGCACAAGACGCAGCTGAAGCAAACTTTCGTCTTTTGTTGGAAGAATCCACATCTTTAAGAGTTGCAAACTTTCCTGATGTATGTACCTGAGAACCATAAAAATCTGCCTTGCTAAAGTTTCTAAAATATTTTTAACCGTAACAGTAAAGGAAACAAACTGCTGACTATATCATACTTCCCGCACAGTAAAACCCACTTGCTAATGCTGATCATCATGAAAAAGCCTTACGCCATCCTGATTGGACACAGCAAACCCTGGCTGCATCACATTGCTTCTTGGTACCACACCCGTAAGCTTTATTTAGATACGATCTTTTCCATGAATGAACAACTACTGAGCTTACAATAATATGGCACAGTCACTCTGAAGCCAAAATTCCAATTTTAGGGGGGGGGAGAATGGGGGAAGAGAAAGTTACAATTTGAAGTTTTCCTCACTAAGATTGTGGAAATAAAGACTTTACGTAACTAGCATGAACATACATGGATGATGATCAATTAAGAAAAATCATACAAATCCTTCTAATCTCCAAAGACTTTTATACTAATCACTGCTTCATTTCCCTTGTGACCATATCTGAACTGACAACGGATCTCATTTTTTCTGAATAATCTTTTAGGATATTTACACAAGCCTAATGTATGCAGTGCTTCTGCATTATTAATAATTGTGTGGGAAATGAAGGAAAATTTTACCTCACTTGCTAGGGCTGCCTCTGAACTTTCAAGTCCTTTCAAACAATGCGAAGTAAGTCCCTGAGCCAAGAGATCATTCGTAGTGAGATCAATTAAGTGACTAAATTGAAAATAAAATTCAATAAAATGCCATTTTTAACCTAAATGTTAATTTAAATGGTTGTCAAAAATAGGTTTCAATAATATTTTTGGTGAAAGCACAGTTACGCAGTGCCATCTAGCAGTGACTCACAGTATAGTGGTTACCATAATAATGAGTTTGACACATCAAATAGTTTGTAAAGTCCTTATCCATTTAAGTAAATTCAAAGAAACCTGTAAAGTGACCCCCTGCAATTGCTATAAGCAAACCTGAAGTTGAAACTTTTTATATCAAATCTACACCAACTGCTACAATTCTCTTCCCAGTGACCTGAACTCTGGCCTCAAGAGAAGGGGGGAGAAGGTATTTAACACCTTTCTCTGCTGGCTTATTACTTCTACAAAAAAACTTTCTAAAATTTTCTGGAGAAGGTAAGGAAGCATTAGCAGAACTCTTATCACAATGGAGCTCTGTATAGCTCTTATTGCAAGTCTGATATTAACATGCAACTTTCATGATTTAATGTTTCTCTAAAGTTTTTCTTTACCAAATTTAAATGGCCAAAATTTCTCTGCTTGTCATGACTAAAACAGTTGAAATATCTGAAGTTACATACAACAATAAATTTGAGTTTTCTAACCTGCTGGGGGAAGGGGAGGAAAGAAAGGGATACTTTAAAGCCCAAAAGATTGGCATCAAGATGGATTCTTTACCAGATTAAGTTGCACAAAATAGCTACAGAAATCAATCACTGCACAAAACACTAAAATGAAGTGTTCCAAGTCTAAAGCTCTAGTTTCACCAGCACAAACTTTAACTCAGCATAAGTAAGCCCTAGTGCTCAATGAAAGACGAGCCATCTCTTGCGCGCTCAGTCCTGTTAGTGTTCTGCCCTCTTCCTTTCGCAACATCTTAATACATATGCATAGACACTTTTGTCCAACTTTGCAGTAAAGCAAACCAAGGAACTAATCTGGTTTTGGACTAAAATAGCCAAAAAAATAAAACAGAAGGTGCCAGAGTATTTTTGAATTTACAGTGAAACAAAATAAAGGCAAATAACAGGAATGTGATGACAAACTTTGGCTTAGCACTTCAGAGTTTGTATTATTTAAGAAAAGCTAGAACACCGCCACTATGAACAGCAATGTCCCTAAATGAGCCACAAAAGCAAATCCTTAAAAAAAGATATGATATTTAAATTAGTAGCATGCAGTTTAGATACATTAAAAACCGGATGCAGAGAAGCAAGGTATTCTGATCAGGGTAATATACCAGCAACGTACCCATCTTTTTATTCTAAAACCATCTCCCATAAATACTGTTCTTCCTAACTGTATTTCAGTATTTCCATTTTACTTTAAAAATATATATACATCGATTATGACAGTTATCTAATAGACTTTAATCCAGATTTCAGCTGTCCTAGGACCCAAATCTGAAGTACTGTAAACCACAGTTTGAACAAGGCATCAACGATTGATCTATTTATCAGATTTGTACACACTAGATAAACAGACTAATGCACTAGAAGATTGATGCAAATAAACTGGATAACATCTAGAGGACAAGAAAGGTCAGAGATCTGGAGAACATGACCTATGAGAGAAGCTTTTAGGAATTAGGTCTATTTAGCCTACATACAAGATGCTTAGAGGGAGAAGTGATAGCAGCATTCAAATACGTGAAAGGTTGCTATGAAAATGAAGATAATCAGATGTTCTCCATACCCACCAAAGAAAACATAGGCAGCTATAGGCTTGAACTGTGCTAAAAGATTTAGGTTACACATTCGGAAACACTTTGCAACCAGAAAGGCAGTTAATCATCCAAAGGGGTTGTGAATTCTCCATCATGGGAGGTTTTCAACAACCAGCTAAAACAAATGTCACTAAGTGGCCTAGCCCTGTGAAGGGAAGCTCAATCATGCAGGTGCCTTTTGGCCTATTATCTATGACAGACTGCAGAAGACTAAGAAGACACTCTGCCAGTCATGAACACAAACTTACAACCTACACCCTACAGGTGGTCAGGCAAAATAATCTTACTTCAAATTCCTCTCCAAGGCCTCCTCTGCATCAGTTTACACCCCAGAAATAAGCTCTTCTCCCCGTATCCAGTGTCTGGACTGCCAGATGAGCAGCACCACACTCAAGTAAAGCAAGGAATCATGAACAGCACTGAACAGCTACAGCTGTAAATGAACTGTCAACCAACTACAAATGTTTTTTCCTGCTCTGCTGTGTTTGTACTGGGAAAACCATGGATGGACCCAAAGACAATTCAGGAAATATATCAGTTTTCCAACAAGCCTTCCCTCCCTCCCCCCCTTCTTTTTTCTTTTCCACAAAAAGACACAAGTGTCACAACAGAACAGTTTGTGAAGAAATTCCTCCTTCCTCTCCTAAGTTTCTTGGGCTTGGGGGGGTTCATATTCTCCTTCCATCACTACCCATCGTTAAGACTCAAATTTCTAGTCAAATAAATACTGGATGCTCAAGTTTATCATCAGCTAATGGTCTACATCTTCACGTTCACAAAGGAAGACTAATATTTACCAGTGGTAAGTGAATTTTTAAAAGCATGATAAAGACAAACAGAAAAGGGCCAACCCATAAACAAACAAGCGAATTTCAAAAGTCAACTATGACTTCAGGAATCAATTACAAACAAGCACACTTTTACCCATAAAGCCCAGCCAACAAAAGCTGAGGGTCCAAAATGCCTAATAAAATCAGCAGCCAAGTGATCTGCCTTCTATTAAATTGCAAGCCAAAAAACTCACTTCTCTATACACCAGTGTCTTGTACCAATCAACAGCAATTCAGTTTTGGCATGATTATCTCAAAGCCTATTTATAGTTATCCAAGACAAAGTTTCTGCATAGTTTCTTTCTGTAAGCAAATTCCAAAGCTAGGGAGTTGACACACAACACAAAAGCTGATGTCTTCTGCCTAAACAGATGAAGCCTATTACCTCACCCCTGACACTTAATGTGCTAACTACAACTGGTAGCACACAAATGAAGTGTATGAAAGTACAGACAAGATTCACAGATTATGATATGTATGCATTCCTTCAGACATACCATGCCCCAGTAAGCAAGACTACTGTAAAGACTGCACCTCCTAAGTCAGCTTTAAGGTTCACATGCGTGCAAGGCTCTTTGGTCACAGTATCTATCCCACTTCCCACTAAAGTTTGAAAAGAACACACACACACGCGCATACACACACAGAAAAAAAAAAAATAAAAAAAATCACAGAAACTGGCTAGGATGAGGTTGAAGTTTCCTAAAACCTGCTAAAATAGGTTATGGCAATATTAACCATTATAACAAAGTTTTATGATGCAATAAAGCTGTTTCTCTGCATCTCTGAGATGCAGAGCAGCTTATCACTTCTCCTAGGGTGAAACATATCTGTCTATACTGTTACTAAGACCAAATAATTACTCTGTTTCAGTGAAACGTTAAGAGCATTTGCAAAACTTACTTAATTTCAAAACAGATTTTTGAGCATAGAGATACCACAAAGAAGAGCAGAAGGACTGAAGATGCAATGGTTATTCCAAATTCACCACCAGGAGGATATAGTCAGCATGGGAGTCTGCTCCATCTTTGCTTCAGACTGTGGCACAATGCCATTCACTAACACAGATCTCCTTCCCTGAAAACTTAGATGCTTCCCAGTGTACATGTACAAGGAACAGACTGCCCTTCAACAACCTACTTTTCTCCTCTACCTTGACCATCATTCAAAACATAAGATTTTTTTAAAACTAAATAAAAATACATTCAAATTAAAAAAAAAAAAAAAATTATACAACCCAGAAGTTCCTGAAGATAACCTCAAGAAAATTATCAATGCTCACCAATGGCAAACACAAAAGCATTCACACCAACCATGAGTTAATCACAGAACATTAACAAGCAAAGTACATAGCTAAGCCTCACCCACATTCAATTTAGGATGTTAATTTACAGCAACTGGCACTTTTCCCCTCAAAAAACACATAAAGCCAGATCCTGAATTTGCCTGAACTGAGCTTTTGAAACTTAGGGTAGAACTTCACTAATGACAATAGTTACCATCTACCTGCCTTACTAAACTCTAACAACTACTGA
Organism: Nestor notabilis; assembly: GCF_000696875.1. NCBI lineage: Eukaryota > Metazoa > Chordata > Aves > Psittaciformes > Psittacidae > Nestor > Nestor notabilis. Next base: position 15,429 of record NW_009929743.1, on the reverse strand, counting down.
CGCCCAACCTGAATGCTACCTGCTTTGACACTATTAGCAAAACTCATGGGTTTACTTACATTGTAGTCACACATATTTCAACAAATAGCATTTGTTCAGCAGTCCTCATAATTTTCAGTGTCTTGGTGTAATACACACTGTAACACAGTCTACAAGATTATTAAAACAGAACACAACTTAAAACCATTCTTTAACGAAAACAGGCAGGTGGTCATTTTGATTGTAAGCAAAATCCTCAATTAATGCTTCAAACAGAAGTCCATATATAAATTAAGCCAACCTCCCCAGATCAAACAGGAAGCAAAAAGAGGCTTGCAGATGGAATATTCTTCCAACAGGTGAATTTAACAATTACACTTTATGAATCTCAAACCCATAACACAGACTGTTTGGAAAGGGAGCTAGTAACTTATGTTTTGCGCTGGGCTCAAGGTAAAAACAGTAACTGAGACAAAATGGAACTATGAAATACAGGCCTTCCTACTGTTCAACAGCAAAGCTGCCAACTAAGCGGACGTCAGATCAGAACACCAGCAAATAGTTGAAGTTCACGCCGATTTAACTGAACGCACACAAGCGCACTTCAAATTTGCATACTAAGCCAGTAAGCGCCCAGCACAGCTCAGCAGTGAGGGAAGGGTTAAGCGCTCTCCTAGCCCCGCTACTTAGCCAATGCTGCCACCTGCTGGCCGCTGCCGGAACACCGGGCCTCCGCCCAAGGGCCCCGCACCGCCTTTGCCTTTGAGCACACGAGGCAAAAGACACACATGAAAATCAAGGACGATCTAAGACAGCAGCAGACATAAGTCCCAAGGATGGGACGGGGCTCTGGGAGCGAGAAATACCTACATGCACTGTTACTTGTTTGCTTGGTGACAGGACCTGTTCTACGCTCAGGAGCCAACAAAACACAGACCAGGCTTACACGAACATAAACCAGGTTGGCCATGAGAAAGGAAACAGAAATTACTAGTTACTCAGCTCTGTTAGGCAAGGAGGAAAAATACTTTATTTGCTCCCATCAAAGAGGAAAAGCACTAGAACCAATTTGTGCCTCCTATCTACTTAGAGAATTTCTACTGTCTCCAGTCAGTCCCCATAATCAGATGGCAGTCTTCTCTTCATACACCCTCCAGCCTGACAGGAAGAGAACAGTATAGATTAATGTCCTGTATTTGGAGACACAGCACAGTTCAAGATCAGCTGTGCTACATTCGGAATTTTTATCAGCAACATGGCAGAAACTAACTCACTGAGGCTTGCCTCACATCACCTCACCTGCCTGGAACAACATAAAGCAAGAGCAACTCACGCACAGGCACTCACACCGCAACTGCCAAAAAACCATTCTCAAAATATATTAAAAGCATCTTAATGCAAAGTTGTGCAGCAAAGGCTGACCATGGCAAGTTCAGAAAACTTATCCTAATCAGCAATTTCTCAAAAACAAGGAGCTGACAGCTAAGTTTTGGCTTTCCTCACAAATGAAACTGTAGCCAAATTATAGCAACAGTCTGCAGTAAACATCAACCTTCCTCCACTACTCCCCAGTCACCCACAGCATAACAAACAAGTCTTTTTCAGGTGCTCATACAAATGCTCCTGATCAACACATGATTTTATTCCTACCTGTGAGAGTAAAACCAGTAAATCTGGTCTGTTCTCCAACTAGCTTTTATAAATGCTGTATGAATTATTACTTGTAGCACAAAGAATAATGAGAGATGTGAAGCTAACGTCTCAGTAGAATACTCTATGAAGCTGCACATCACCTGTGAGTCTATGTTGAGCTCAATTCATCACTGCTATTTATGCTTCATTTACTGATTGCTTAACCATCTACTACAGGGACACATTCCAGATAGAAGGATGCATGCTACCAGAAGTTGAAATTTGCCTTTCACAGTTCAATTCTTTTCAAATTCATTCTTCTGTACTACATGAAGTTCAGCATTGCCAGAACTAAACCCTACTGCACAACCACAACACCATGCAGCCAATTGATCTGCCACTAGAATTAACACTAAGCATGTACACGTGCTTAAATTTACCTATGTAGGCTCTGTACAAGCGTCTCTGAAGACACTGTGCATATAGGATTTATTCAGGCTCTCAGGCCAGCTCCCAGCTTTCATTCACCAGCCCTGTGACTGTGAAAGAAAAGCACTAAAAGGAAAAAACAAAAAAAAAATCTATTTTCAGATGGGGTATAAAATAGGTGATTTTAAGTGAGATACAGAAAACGGTACACACTTGTCAGATCAAGCTCCAAAGGCAGAGATACAGGAAATCACTATGAGGGAAAAAACACACATGCTAGTTCTTTCTAGCCCCCCATAAGCAGAAAAAATGTTTCCCAGTTTGAGAATTAGAGGAGTTCTATCCCATACCAGAGACAACATCCTCAAAGCTAGTACCCCAATTAACAGCAAGTTCCCTCACGGGAATAAGAAGTTGATGCTGAGGAAACCAAGGTAGAGGTCATATATCTTGTGCTGTGCTACAAGTCAGAAGTGCTAAGTAACAGAACTCTAGCCACACAAGGGCTAGGAAGTTTTAAAGGGAACACAGGAGCAGTAATACACAGCTGCCAAAACCACAATTATACATGAGTTTACAGGGACCACAATTATACACTAGTTTACAGGTAACATGCACTGCAGATCAGTCACAGCATGATGTTGTATTAACTTCACCGCAGGACAGCACCCCAACAATATCCAGACCCACCTTCCCATTCCCTGCCTCATAGGACACTTCAGGCTGCACCGGGAACACCTGTATTCCCCCCAAAGAACTGTGAATTCTTGATAGTCTACATTAATGCAATTCCATGCTCCACCCCAGGAATAACAACTTATGCCCCATTTCACACACTCTGCTCATCCTCTTAACCATCTCACCAGAAAAGTTCCAGATTCTCAACAGATGACAAGAGCTCTTGTACCTCCTTGTAAGATGGCTCTTGGTAAGTCCAACTGTGGCAATTATTTCAGCACCAGTGGAAGAATGAGACTAAACATAACAAAACCCACTACACCCACATCCCAAGCATTCACACACTGTGCATGACAGAGCAGGGTTTAAAGGACTGAGCACCAAGAACCAAAACACAAAGCGAACTTGTGACAAGCAGCAACTTAGACCTTCTGAAAGCAGGAGATCATACAGCTGGAACTGTTAAGACAATTATCTTGCTTTAACAGCAGTTTAGAGAAGTTACTTTACTGCCTTTCTCAGTGTCAACAACCAAAAGCTCCTACTGTCCAGATTATCAGTCAGTTTGAATGTGAAAAAAGAGTTCTTTTGTAGTAGTAGTTATGCAGGTAAGGTTATCAAGCAATGCAAAAGTCATACAGGATTGCGACTCTACAAGTTATAGACAATGGGAGAGTTCTTCAGCAAGGGTACAGAACATTACAGGATTTACATCTCGGTTCACTTTTTCTCCATTGCTCAGCTGCTTCACAGAGAATGAGTTTCACCACTACAGTGTTTTCAGAGAAAACAGAACCGCCTCTCATCACCAGAAAAGTCCTTTGGGTTACTATATGTATTTAAACCACTACCCACACACCCCCACTTCCCCCCCCACCAAAAAAAGGTTATAAAGTATCTTCACACACACACCCCGATCAGCACTGCAATCACATTTGAAAAGTAAAAACTCAAAAGCAAAGACTGAACTTGAATTCTCTGATAAGGCTAAATATCAAGCACTTATAGAGCAGCTAATAAAGATTTGTCTTTTAGCTTAAAAAGAGAATACTAAAAATATCTCACAATGAGAATGGCTCATAGCACCCCAAAATTACACAGTAATCACTACCTTTTACATGATATTTATGAAGCAACAGAGAAGCATTATCAGCAGGGGAGAGAGATAAAAAGGGAAAGACCAATTGCTGATGCTGGGCAACTAAAAGCATACACAGGAAAACACCAGAACCTTAGCCAAAATACTTCATCAATCACTATACAGGTGGCAGAGAGCTTATTTTAACAAATGTGCAGAACAGTAATCTGTTCAGGAGATCTCTATGTTAGGACAACAAAATAAATCAAAATCTAAAATAATTAAGATTTTATTGTGCAGTAGAAAAATACTTCTTAAACAATGCTTAAAATACCAGATTCTGAATTGCAGTTCACAAACCAAGAGTCAACACCTGAACAGACCTAGTAATTTTCTTTATTTTTCACTTGGATGAATAAAATGGATGCTGCAGCATGCTTTGCTATATCTGTATGGGGATGGCCGAAGTCTAAGAAAGCATCGTTTATGCAATACAATGCACATTAGGCAATGCCTTTGAATGCTAAAGTCTGTATTAGTTTGTAGCACCTCATCTGTTTTTTTCAACTGCAGACTAAGCATGTTTCCTTTTACATCTGTCTTCTTTTCAACATCAGGTCTTAAGTAGATCAGAGCATTTTTTCTTCTTTTTCTGTTTCCTTCTTTCTTCTACTCAAATTTGCTGTTTGAGCAGATGGACAGTCTTAAGGATACCTCAGCTATATCCACTGGTAAACAAAACTGACAAGAGTTTAAAAAATTAACAAGTAGAAGAGGCAATGAAAAACCCAGGTAATTTCTTTAATAGTACTTCAAAATATTGAGATACACTTTAGAGAAATACATAAATTCTCTGCACAATGAACTTCAGAGTTGCAAGACATATAACAAGGACTATGAATACTAAGATTCATCAGCAACTGGCAAATCTCACTGATCAAAGTCCTGCCAACATATACCATAATCACAGTAAGAGTAAGCTCTCCAAGAGGCACAGGAAGGAATCCATGAAAAATATAGCATCTTTTCATCCAAAAAACTCACAGAAAAATTGCTTGAGACAGTAAAAGCAATGCCTGAACAAAAACTAGTCTAAAATTGCACAAGTAAAGCTAAGGACCTATACTATAACAGTTTCCATGTGCTAAATCAAAGCCAAGGCCACTGAATTAGCAACAGAACAACTTCACCCCTTTCTGCTTCTGAAATCCCATGCTACAGCAGGAAAATGTTCCATGTTAGCATTTATTTCCAAAGGAAATTAAAAAAAAAAAAAAATTTAGTGCAGATAAGCTTTTACTGGTTTAGCTTCACTGAATGTTTAATAACAGTTTTTGATTCCTGCTCACAAAAGGAAAAGTCATGTTTATTCTTCTGGTATTTGTAAGTAATTGGTATTGTCTTCTCCCTCCCCTGCTCCCCCAGCATGTTTTACAATAACTGAGGCTTTGGACCTGAAAAGCCTCAAGCCAAAAACAATTATCACAATAAACATACCTAACTGCCTGATCTGTCAAAAGGGATTCAGGAAGGCTGGGCCAAAACCCATTCATTCCACAGAACCAGAAACCTATAAATGCCAACAAATGCTAGTATGACTACCCGGCTTCAGAAGTCAAATCCTTCTTTGTCTGACTACACCTGTTTGGTTCCATTTTTTAGAGAGAAAGTACCGTTAAGTGGCACACATACCGAATTCCCTTCCCAAACAAAACATCTGGCTCACAGTATTTGAGAGCTCCCAGCTCACCAACTTCCTCGCTTTCACAGAAGGCATTACTTGTCTGTACCATGAGTTTCTTCCTCCAGGGTTTATCTCAAAGGGAGCACTCTAGTAGGTCTGCAGGCATATCTAATACAGGGAGTCATGCTGCCAAGAAACCAAAACCAGTTTTAGAACCAGTAAGGCCACCATCAGCTATACTGTTTTCAGAACATGAACAAGTACCACAGCACAGCCCCACACTGACAGCAGCTGGTCCACACATTTCTGTGTGGCTCAGACTAACAAAGGACCTTTGTGTTCCCACAGGATGGTATGCAAGATTTTTTCCAGAGTACTGCCTACCTTCACACTGTGAAAGCAGATACATAAATAGGTTCAGCTCCTCTGATGGCTTCCCTTTGCCTTTTTTTAAGCTGATGCAGCTCCCGATTTTTAATCACCATTGCTGTTATTGCAGTATCTGTATATTGCCAGCTCACACCATGCTCTTGCCCCAAACAGAAGTAGTCTTTGTGGTGAAAAACTGTAGTACAGCCCTCAGTTTTCACCTTTGGATACAGTCACTCCTGAAAGTAACAAAGGGTGTTTGTACAGAAAGAACATTTTTGAAACAGATGAAAGGCAAAATGGACACACACGCACTTATGCCTCTCCTGACCAGAGTTCAAATCAAGAACAGCAGAAACTCCATACAATAAAAAGGGGTAAGGAACGATGTGAGAATTAGATTTTTGAAACAAGTCATGAATATTTATTTCTATAATTAGAAGACATTCATTATATCAATGTCCAGTTTCAGCTAAACCAACTTAAAAGGCAGGTTGTATATCACAACTTGTAGTTAGCAATGCAAGTTGTCTGACACTGCTTCCTTTGATTTTATTTTTTTTTCAATCTTACAACTAGATAAAAAAGACTAGAAATAGTACTTGTCCCATTTCCCTTATAATGGAGTAGTAAGTGCAAGTAAAGCTCACATTTTATTTCTTAGAACCACAACTTTACTCCAGCATCTCTTCAATAATTGTTGACTCAAAAGCTTCAGAAGCAGGCTAATCAACACTTGTAAGTAATAGCTGTTTGAGACCCTGTGACAAGAGACAATCTTTACCTTAGTGAGTATTTCTAACTTTTCCTCAAGTTTGTAACAGTCTTAAATTAAACTAACAAATTCTAGCAACTGAGAGGCACTGAATTAGAAAAAAAGCTCTTGTGAAACATTTTTTATTATTATTATTTTTGGAATAGTGTAAATAATATTAATTTCAAGAAATGTTTGAAATTTGGATTATGTTAAGCAATACTTACTGAGTAACTATTTCACTGTATAGGACAAAAAGATTAAATCTATTCTTAAGATTCTATCTGAACTTCCCAGATGACTTACTATTAAAAAAAAAAAAATCAAATAACATGTTTTTTTAAAAAAGAGATTCACGAGAGAGACTCAAGAAATGTTGGGAAGCTTTCTATATTGGCATTTCCTTTATAGGAAAATGGACAGCATGAGCAGTAAGCGATGCACCAGATGTTAAAAATCTTAACTGCCACTTTGGAAAAGGAAGACTGTTGTCCTTTGTTGTCACTGCACACCTTTGACAAGTAGTTGCCTGTTTCCTCTGTACCCTCCTACTGGGTATTGCCATCTGCAAGTAGGATCTTCCATGTGCCTTCTCTTCTTAAGGCTGAAGAGGTCCAGTCTTCCCAGTCTCTTCTCCTAGATCATGTGCTCCCAACCATCTTGGTGGCCCTGCACTGGACTCACTCCACTACAACTTCGCTCTTTTCCTAGGGAGTGCAAAACTGGATCCAAGCTGGATCACTGGACACAGCATTCCAATGCCATATCACAAGTACCACATAAGAGCTGAAGGATGACTTTCCCAGACCTGCTGGCTACACCCTTGCTAATGCAGTCCAGGATGCAGTTTGCCTTTTTTTGCTACAAGAGTACATTGCTGACTCATGTTCAGTTCTTGTCAACCTCAATCCTAAAACCTTTTTTCCACAAAGCTGCTTTCTAGGCAGCCTGCCCACCCTCACCTTTACCACCAGCTGGGCTTATGCCAACCCCAGAATTTTGCATTTGCTTTTTCTAGAAATCATATGGTTTGCATTAGCCTGCCAAGGTCCCTCTGAACCACAGCACTGGTTTCCAGCCTGTCAACCACTTCCCCCAGTTTGGCATAGTCTGCAAACTTGTTGAAGGTACATCACATCCTGTCTTCCAAGTCTGTTAAAGACATTAAAGAGATCAATCCCAGTGTGAAACCCTGAGAGACATCATTTGCAAACCAAGCAGTAACAGAACACTTCCATACGCGCTTGTGGCCAGAAGCATCACTACATTGAGCACATTCTCTCATATAGCTACCATACGTGCAATACTTGCACTGAGTTCCAGCTTCATTAATAGCCTATAAAGAATATTAAATAGATGGACTTGTAAAAATTCACTTTAGCCAGGATTTGTAGCTAATACTTTTGTTATATTGAACAAAAATGAAATTTTCAGAGCTCCTTAAAACACCAACTTGAAAAGAAGTTACCTAATTTCACAAAGAAGAAAGCATACTAGTTATTTTCTGCCTACCTCAGCACTGGGGTTTCTTTGTTTCATTTAATGTAAGCATATACAAACGCACAAGTGAACTAAATCAAGACACTGATTTAATAATGACCAGAAACTAGCACTCAATTTCATATACAATTACCAAAATTACCATATAGGTACTTCTATCCCAGCTACCGAAACTTTTATTCAATCTTCAGTTCTCAGTTTCAGATTCTAGACATAGACTTATTTCTATCCTAAGGTTATGAACACTTAATTTGCTAAAAAGAGAAGGTATCAGGTTTTTTTCCACTGCTGCATTCCATCTTTCCTACATTTATCCCAGTAAAATTCAAAAAGCACAGGATAGGCACAGAACCTTGACAAGCCAGAAGTAGCTTCTGGAATACTGTGCATTAGAAAAATTAAGGAAAAGAGAAGTTTAATTCAAGAAAGCCATAACTAAGCAAAACTGAGAATTCATTTGCGGTCTTACTGCTGTCACAAGGCATTTTGGACCAGCACTCCATTAGTCTGTGTAAAGAGCACACCTACTTCAGAGATGCACTACAAATTAAACTATCACCTGGGTTCCCTAAAATAGGTCAACATTTGAATAATTCAGTATCTAGTTTCTACTTTGATAAATACAGAAAGATCAACTGCAAAAAAGGAAAATAAAATGTAACTGCTTAGCAATATCATGAGATGCTCCAGAAAACAAACAAGCATTCTATGAACTGAGGAATAAAATACTTCTAGAAAATGTCAGGAAAAATAACTTTGCAGTCTTTCAGTATAACCAGGACACAATTTTAAATGCAAGACAGACCAAAACTTGAATTAATTAATAAAATTTTAGATATTGACTAGTCATAAGCTACACAAAATTATTCAGATAATAATCCTCCATTGAAACATAACATCAATCTATGTTATCAGCTTTCTAGAGCTCCCTCCCACCCCCCAACACATTTTGCATTAAGGAAATTAAATGTGGCCAACAAAAGCATGAGTTTGGGTTTTTTTGTTTAGGACTGGGGAGGCAGAACAAGATGACAGGGAGCATTGTAAGCTATTTAGAAGAAAAAGAGAAACAGCATTTTCAGCTCTCTTGAATGTACATACAAGATACAATCCTGTATCATCCTACTTCCATCAAAGGATTATTTACATAGTGTAGTTCACCTCTGCTTGAGAGGCAAACACACATATCACTAAGAGACAATACGCTTCCTTCCTCCCTCTCTCTCACTTGGGTTCTACCAATTACAATCAGACAACCAGCTAGATTCTGCCCAAGAATTCTCTTGCCTTTCCACTCTTAAGTAAACTTTCCAATTAAGTTTAGCAAGCAAAATGCCCACAAAAGGCACTGCATGACAGCTTAGACAGCAGCTCTGTCAGGAAAACCTAGCCATTCTGAAAGCACTCTTGTAATCATTCTGCTAAATGCCAGGAAAACACTTTACCTCCTCACCTTCAAATCAGAAAGAGAGCAAAGGGGAATTTAAAAAAGTTTAATGAAGACTAAAAATATTTTATGATAGCTTGACAGCTCTGAACATTCACCCCAAAAAACTTGAATTATGCCACCTCTCCAATATTGTTACCTGTAATTTTGTATCCATATGCAGCCAGCTGTCCAGCCATATATTCACCATCCGAATTATTGTGAGAACATCCCCATGTACGAATCCAGATTTTCTGAGCACCAGGAATAATGCTGTTAAGTAAAAACGAATGAAAAAGGCGAGTTAAAATACGAACAAGGTTCCCCTTTAAGCCCACTGAACTGACTTAATTAACAGTAATTATCCAAATATAAAATAACCTACACAAATAGTAACACCATCAAAACAGCTGGGTAAGATCATCAAAATTATGTGATTTTAGTGTAATGGATTTTAATTCTGCCTGGGATAGAGTTAACTCTCTCCACAGCCACCCGCATGGTGCTGTGTTTTGTATTTGTGATTAAAATAGTGTTGATAACAGACCTGTGTTTTAGTTACCGTTGAACAATGCTTGCACAGCACCAAAACCTTCTGTTTCCCACTGTACTCCATCCCACCAAAGCAGGCTGGAGATAGACAACAGGCTGGGAGGGAACATGGACAGAATAGCTGAACCAAACTAACCAAAAAGATAAACCATACCAGATGACATCATGCTCAGCAATAAAAAATAAGGGCTTGGTCTTTCCAAACTAGCCATTGTTCTGAGACTGGTTGGACATCAGTCTGCTTGTATGAGGTGGTTAGCGATTGCTCTTGCACCACTTGGGGTTTTTACCTACTCTTTCCTTCACTTAAACTGTCTTTATTTCAACCCACAAGTTTTCTCGCTTTTGCTCTTCCAGTTCTTCCCCCAGCCTGCTGGGAAGAGGGGTGAGCAAGTGGCTGGGCAGCTGCTCAGTTGCTGGCCAGGGTCAAGCCAGCACAAGCGGCAAGAAAAGAGTTTTAGAATGGAAAAGGTACAAGAGCTGTAGGATAAGAACAAAACAACAACAAAAATTAAAAAAAAAAACCCCACCCCAAAAACAACTTTCTGAAAATTATCGTATCATTTAACAAGTGACCTTCAAGTGACTGCTCTGAAATCAGGCCGCCAGCAAACAAACTGTTAGAGCTAAACTGCAGCCTTTTGATATTATGTCATCCATTGACTGTAGTTCCCTCCATGCAAGCTGTCTATAAATTCTTAGCTTAAGCCTGCCACTAGCCACACAGGCATCTGAAAGCTCCTATCAATCTTTCTGGGCCATAGAAACATGGCAGATGTGCACCACGGAGCTAGCACACACAGTTGTTTAAGAACCAACAAAAAATTCTGCAAGACACTCGCACTGAAACTCTTGGAATAACTGTGTCAGTGAGCTAAAGATGCCAGTGTGCTAAAGATGCCAGTGTGCTAAAGATGCCAGTGCAAGAACATGACACATGCTGAAACACAATTCTTTGCCTTGCCCACATCTTCCCCCTCTCCATGCTTCTTTTTTTTCAGAGATACTTCCCCCAGCTAGAAGCAGAAATTTGTGGACAGAAGATTAATGATCATTAAGTAGAAGTGTGCAACACATGTTGCACATGTACAATGTATTTAGACTTCCTACTGTCTAAACAACATGCATTCAAGATGCTTTTTTGAGTCAAAAACACTAAAACACAGCCTGTTAGATAGTACACCATACCTGACTACTTAAGAGAATGGAGTGCTACTGTGAAGTATCTGTAGACCACCAATCCAGCTGTACATGCACTGCTGGCAGAATGGGGTCAATGCATCTTTATGGGGCTTCACAAAGTGTGCATTGTTACACTTACAAAATCTCTTTTGAACAGTAAAGAAAAACCAAAATTGCATTTTCTGTGCACACAAGACATGCTCTAGCCAATTTCACTGCAGCAGATAATTGATTCTGTTCTTATGGGAATCACAAGGAAAAATGCAAAGATACATTCCATAGTTAATGCATACTATTTCCACTAAAGTAAAACAGTAACTTCAAAGGAAGTTTGACTATATCACTTGCAGAAGGTACATACAAAAAGTACATCCTTTGGAAATCCCAGGTTCCAGAAATCAGATGGAAAGACTGAAGCGAGGAAGCCCATACCCTTGGTGGAAGAGGATCAGGTCAGGGGATACTTCAGCAAACTGGACATATGTAAGTCCCTGGGTCCTGATGGGATGCACCCACAAAACATGGATGTACTGGAGACAGTCCAATAAATAGCCGTGAAGATGGTTAAAGAACTGGAGTATCTCTCATAAGATGACAAGCTGAGAGAGCTGGGACAGTTCAGCCTGGAGAAGGGAAGGCTCAGGGGAATCCTACCAACATTTATTTATGTAACTGATGGGACAGTGCAAAGAGAATGGAGCCAGACTCTCTTCATTGCTGCTCAGCAGCTAGACCAGAAGCAATGGGACAAACTTAGATGTGGGCGATTCCCTCTGAACATCAGGAAACACTTTTTCACCGTGAGGGTGACCAAGCACCAGTACTGGTTACCCAGGGAGACGGTGTAGGCTCCCTCTTTAGAGCTATTCATAGAATCACAGAATGGTTTGGGTTGCAAGGGACCTTAAAGATCATCTAGTTCTAATCCCCTGCCATGGGCAGCGACGCCTACCACTAGACCAAGCTGTTCAAGTCCCTGTGCAACCCGGCCTTGAACACTGCCAAGGATTCTTCTTATACTGTCAAGCTGTACCTACAAATCTTTGTTTCTCTTTAAAAAAAAGGAATGTTGGTAAATAAAAAACAATGAAAGTGTCTTTAATGTCTTGCCACAAACAGAACTTCTCCATAAAAAAAAAAAACCAAAAACTATCTAGGCACAATCCTGGCCAACTAGCCCTTGGTGATCCTGCTTGAGCAGGGGATTTGGATAAGATGACCTTCAGAGATCCCTGCCAACCTGAACTCTTCTGTGACTCTCATATTTCTTACTCCAGATCTCATTCCAGTAGTCAAAAGGCTACTCTGGGACGCATTTTGAAGAGCTCAGCTGCTGTTTAGGTCATTAAGGTGAAGCAGACCTTAATGTAAGAAATATTTTTCAGAAATGTTTTACACATAAAGCCATTTTTCCCAGTCTGATTACTCCATGCATCAGTATCTCAGTCTTAACTGATTTCTACGGAAAGTTTGTCAAGGACAAGCAATTTGGTTAGGATTTATTACTCATTATCACTACATTGTATAAATGCCATTTTACTCATTTTTATCTTGTATTCAAATTGTCCATTATAATTATATTCAAATTTTCCACCTTAGTTTTAGTAGCTGACAATGCACACAAGAGAAGAGCAACAAGATACAGTTGATGGAAGAGTTTACCTGTCACTTGGGGGCTCATCATCTGCCTGAGTACTTTTTTGTGAATTGCGTTTTCGTACTTTTGGAAGAACATTCTTCCTTACAAACTGCCGATCATGTGGTTTCAAGTCTTCTGCTGACACAATATCTTCAATGTCTTCAAGCACCGAATCACAGGCAGCAGGCATCTTCAACAGGTATCAGGGAAAATTGGTATTAGCAAGCACTTGAATACAAAACCAATAATCTGTACCTTGTCATCTTCTAATTTAAAAAAAACCAAAACCTGCAGCTTCCCTAACATGACATAGCTAAGGTACAAATATTTTTAATCATGTCAGGCATCAGTGAAATAATGAGTTCATGTTATGCAATAGATATACTTCCACTCACATCTCACAAGAATGAAAGATACAGCATTTTGGTGCCTGCTTCAGAGGCTGTTCTGGCTCTTTTTTTCGTGTGCCAAAAGCAGGTGCACAGTATTTCAATATGTCTTCATTGTCCTTCTGAAAACAAACGAAACTATTCCTAGAAATCCTGATCCTTCAGGCCTTTCATTTGAATTACTTCCTTCATCAGGACAGAAGAGTTCTTGTCCTCAGGTACAAGATGTTAAACAGCTATACCTAGCTCATACAAAATAGCTAGATTATCATGTTGTGTAATATACTAGAAGCCTATTAAGAACTAACTATATTTTCCACTAGAAAGTGTATATATATGCATATATATCTCCCAGCAAATCTCAAGATCCAGATCAGTTTTCAGGGGGAAGTTATTTGCTACAGGAGACTATAAAAAAAAGTTTTTGCATTAATTACACACCTCACACCATGTAGTGTGTAATTCTTAAACAGAATAGTCTGATTTACCATTGAAAACTGTGCTTCGTACCTGTCTCAACAGTTTACTATGGAAATCACACAAGGGCATTTCACAGATTTGACAGGGGAAACCCAACAGTTTCCTAACTGACAGTGAAAAACAAACAAACAAGGCTCTAATTTCTTTAAAACCAGAAAATTCAGGCTCCTGGCACACAAAATACTTTCAGCTGTTGTGACTAAATTAGTCAAGAATACAAGAAGTTAAACACCTGTGTGTTTTCCCAGTATGAGTTCTTCAGTCAACCTTGCAAAATACACTTCAAAATAACCTGAGCCATTACACATCTGCATTTAATTTAAAAGGAATATAATGATGTCTCAAGGAAGATACATCTCACAAAGATACTTAAGCATTTAAGCATTTGTCTAGCTCCCAGCATCTATAAAATAACGCAACAAAAGATGAATAAATATAAAAAGCTGTGAAATCCCCAACAATGAAGAATATTGGGGGGAGGTGACACCCCTTATACTACTTTATACTACCAGTAAGTACGTACAAATAGGAAAAGTTATCAACCCAATATAGGGAAGGAAAAAAACAGCTGATTTGTTCTTTTTTTCCTCTCTTCCAGAAAAATATCTGGATATAATGGAGCAGCTGGCAAAATAAATGAGCTTAGTTTATTTATTTTAGTTAGCCATTTAGTTAGTTTTATTTCACATAAGAATGAATATAGCTAAAATAAAATCCATACCTTTTTCATCAAGGTCTAACTCCTCTTGGATAATATTCCTGGGGGAAAAAGACATGGCATGAACAAGCAGAACTAGCAGACAGAAAACCACGAGTTCATGTTATTATCCAACAAGCATTCATCTTCCCTTTGCAGAAATATGTTCCTTGCTCAGTCTGACCTCATCAAGAGCAGATACACATGCTGACTGGCTGACAAGGTGGAACAGTAGCCACATTTTCCCTGCCCTTCCCTGAGCAGAGACTAATCTTTTTATCCTTCTTTTATAGTCTTTTTTGTCAGAAGTCTGATCTAAGTTATTTTAGAACGCCTACAGATTTCTGCCTTTAATCACGAGATTGACATTTTGAATGAAAGGAGGAAAAGAGATTAACTGTAAATTCTAGCTAAGACATTCACAACTTTTGTTTTTTAATTGCAAACACAGTGAGGCTTTTTAGACTGGATAACTCAATACCTACACTAGTTCCACATGCAAGCATGACATCTCTTCTCCATAAGCAAATAAATAATACAGATTCCTGCAGCTATTCTGACAAGTTAACTGAAATAAGAAGCAATAATAAAGTCAGAAATTAACATATTCTTATACTGTGAAGTTGTACCTACAGAACTCTATGTTTCTCTTTAAAAAATTCACGTTAGTAAATAAAAACCAATAAAAGTGTCTTTAACGTCTTGCCACAAACAAAACTTCCCTATCCCTAGCCAATGTCAGTCACCCCTCCTCGATCTTCTTGCTCATACCAAGAGAGTACTTCTTCCCACGGAGAAAACTTCCATCTAGGTGGAAGAGGACTGCTCTTTCATTCATCTACCAACAGGTGTCTCCGGTAAAGCCCCAAGCTTTCACCCCGAGGCTTACACAGCGCAGACCGAACGGTAAACGTTAATATAAACTAAGACCGACCCACCGCCCAGCCTGGCACACCGCAGG
>NW_009929742.1:170861-224082 GCF_000696875.1 Nestor notabilis | reverse complement strand
ATATATATTTTATATATATATCTCTTTATATATCTTAGCAGTGAAAGAAGAATGTCATTAAGGTCAAGGGAAGACATCTGGGGAAACAAGATTTGTAATGACTGAAAGACCTTTAGAGATTCCTGTTCTATCCACTCACAGAACATGCAAGAGACCATTTAGGAATTAAATATAGATGAGAGATAACAAAAGGTAGAGAGGTAAAATAAGGGAACAAATTAGCAAGGTTGTATAGATTATCTGCATGCAGCCTTAATATAAGAATAGAGATCTGGAGTTTTCATTTGAGGTATTCCTCAGTAACATTTCAGGATTGGGTGGTTGTGGGGGGGGAAATACTGTGATTTCTGGTTGGCATAATTAGAGCAAAATAGTTTGCTTTAGTTTATCCAGGTCAAAACAATCTGACCTTAGCACTGAGCAGGGTTTGTTGTCTTGTGTATCTCTGAGACATATTGCTTCTCTGTCACCAGATGGGAGACAGAAAATTAACTTTTACATTTAAGGAAGTCAACAAATCAGGAGATTTGCATTTGACAGTTTTAAAAGAGCCTACCAAGGTGTTCTGCGGGCCACTAATGTCAGTTTTAATACCGATCAGAGCCCTGGAGAGGTTCAGGAGAACTGGAAAAAGGAACAGTTTTGTAGGTATTTAAGAAGAGCGAATGGTACAACCCAGCAACTTTTGTCCATTACTCGTTATTTATACCAAGCAGAAATGATGGGATACTTAATACAGCTGGAAGGACGGGTAGCATAAGGAATGCTAACCCTTATGGGTGTCGACTTGTAGAAACAAAATCATGTCAAACTGGCCTTTTTTCTTTCTTCTTTGACATTTTAAGCCTGGTTAAGAAAAGTTATACAATTGATTTAATACACCAAGACTACTATAAGGCATTTCTCTTGCTGCTATACAACATTTTGATTGAGACACTAGGTTGATACCGAATCAACATGACAGATTAAATAGAGAACATCCATACAACTGAGGTCTCCAAATGTAACGGTAAATAGGAGTAAACATTGCTGACACAAAGAAGGCTGCCTCTCCTTTCCCTGCTGCTTCCTCTTCTTGTGCTCACAGGTCAGGAGAGTTTTTGACAGTGGAATTTGGAGAAGAGCCACGAGGAGGAGTGATGAACTGGAGATATGGGGCCCCTTAAATCTGTTGATATGTTTATCTTATCAGAGAGAGCTTAAGTGGAGTCTTGATCACAGTCTTAAATACATACAGAGAAAATAGAAACCAGGAAGAGAAGGTTCTGGGAAGACCTTAGAGCAGCCTTCTAATACCTAGAGGCGGCTATAAGAAATCTGGAGAGGAGCTTTTAACAAGGGCCTCTAGGGACAGGGCGAGGGGGAATGGATTTAACCTGACAGAGGGGAGATTGAGATGAGCTCTTAGGCAGAAGCTCTTCCCTGTGAGGGTGCTGAGGCGCTGGCACAGGGTGCCCAGAGAAGCTGTGGCTGCCCCATCCCTGGCAGTGTTCAAGGCCAGGCTGGACACAGGGGCTTGGAGCAACCTGCTCTAGTGGAAGGTGTCCCTGCCCGTGGCAGGGGGGCTGAAACTGGATGAGCTTTAAGATCCCTTCTAATACAAACCAGTCTGGGATTCTATGATCCCTTTTGGTGAGAGAAGCTAACCCTGTTTTCCCCCTGTGTGAGCCCTGGCTTCTTGGAACTGCCCCCCCCCGCCTGCCCATTCTCTCTGTATGCTGAGTGCGATGAGATGTAATGTGCCTGGGAAAACCAGCCCTTTTGGGGAGAATAAGGCCAGGAGATGCTACTGGGGGGCTCTGTGGCACTGTGTGTGGCCTTAGGGCTGGTTTAGACCCAATTCAATGTCAAACCAGTGTAAATTAAGACCTCTCTATTTAGTCCAGGACGGAACGGTGTTCAGCTGGGGAATAGTGAAACATTTAATACCTGAAACCAGTGCTTTCTAAATGCTTTATTCTGCCAAAATGCTGATATTTTGAATTTTTGCCCTAATTAGAGATGAAAGCGAATGTCAGAACTGGGATGTTGTGAGGAGTGGTAGTTGTGTGTTTTATTCATTTTTACAGAAAAGCTCACCTTAATAGCTAGAATCACTCTTCTATGAAAATAAGCATATACTTAAGCACAGTGTTGAGCTGGGCTTGGTTTCAGAAAATGAGCTGCTGCCCTATTTGTGTGCATGCAAGTCTTCATGAGGAGTAGCTGAGGGAACTGGGGGTGTTTAGCCTGGAGAAAAGGAGGCTAGGGGGACCTTATCAATCTCTACAACTGCCTGACAGGAGGATGGAGCCAGGAGGGGGCTGGTCTCTGCTCCCAAGGAACAAGTGACCAAGTGACAGGACAAGAGGAAACGGCCTCAAGCTGCACCAGAGGAAGTTTAGATGGGTAATAGGAAGAATTTCTTCAGTGAAAGGGTTGTCAAGCATTGGAACAGGCTGCCCAGTTAAACACCATCCCTGAAGGTATTTAAAAGATGTGTAGATGTGGCACTTATGGACATGGTTTAGTGGTGGACTTGGTAGTGTTCGGTTAATGGTTCAACTTGGTGATCTTAAAGCTCTTTACCAACCTGAATGATTCTAAGTACGAGAAGACTGAGAGGAGAGATGAGGCAGTGGCATGTTGAGCAGAATACAGCATATAGAGACAGTAAAGTCCCAATGAGTGAGTGCAGGATAGCACTCAAGGCACTGGGCTTGTTCATCACTGAAGGTAAAAGGGTATGAACTGGGTGAGTAGCTCAGGAGGCTGAGACGTTCCTTTTGCATCTCTTTTGCTGTGTAAGGTTGAGACAGTCCTGGCTGTTCATGGGAGGGGGGGGACAAGGGAGATGCTCTGCCTGTGCTGCCCAGAGGCTGCTGGGTGCAATGTGCAGGACTGGTACAGTTGAAGACATCCTCATCTCTGCAGCCTGAGCTGTGTGGCTGAGCTCCCACTGCAGTGTTGTCCTAAACCTGTGTCATATGTGAGCTGGGCACCAAATGGGGAGGTATAATGCACTAGGATCAGTGGGTTAAGAAGCCATCAGTTAGTGCTGGTAAACTGGTGATAGCTTACATAATACTTCTTCACGGGCACTTTAATATTTAATGCTTGCTGTAGCATAAGAGGAGCTTGCAGGCAGCTGTTCATCAGCTGCATGAATTTTTAAGAGCGAGGGGCAAAGTTTGGGAGGCAGGAACGTTGTAGAAGCTTCCTAATTGGCACATACCCCAGTAGAAACCAAAATGTGAAAATTAAGCAAGTGCCCTAATTACCAGAGGCTCCCAGGGATACATTGTGCTGGGAGATATTCCTTTTTCATTCCGTGCACTGCTTTAAAAATAAGCATTGTGCAGAGCTTAACAAGGCTCTTAATTAAAAGGCTATGCCCACACAGCAACTTTTCACTGTGGTGCTAGCTGGTGGAGGGAGCTGCGAGGGGTGAAAACCTTGCTTTGTGTCCACAAAAGATGGAGCTAATCATCTGTTGATAACAAGTGGTTCTTAAATAGGTTTGCTGCAGTGGTGTGAGGTCTGATTCTGACTGGCAGCAGCATTGAGCGGTAGGTTTCTTGTAAGGATGAATGTGTCTGTGTGCTTCTTGTGGACAGGAATCACCTTTGCCCTCCTGCTTCCCTGCAGTTATGCAGCAAAAGATCATAGAATGGTTTGGGTTGGAAGGGACCCTAGAGCTCATCCAGTTCCAACCCCCTGCCACGGGCAGGGACACCTCCCACTAGAGCAGGTTGCTCCAAGCCCCTGTGTCCATCCTGGCCTTGAACACTGCCAGGGATGGGGCAGCCACAGCTTCTCTGGGCACCCTGTGCCAGCACCTCAGCACCCTCACCGCATCCTCTTCCTAATGTCTAATCTCAATCTCCCCTCTGTCAGGTTAAATCCATTCCCCCTTGTCCTGTCCTAACAGGCCCTTGTCAAAAGCCCCCTCCAGGTTTCTTGTAGCCCCTTTAGGTATTGGAAGGCTGCTCTAAGGTCTCCCCTGAACCTTCTCTTCTCCAGGCTGTGAACAAGCCCAAAAAGTCCTTGAAGCATTTTTTGGAAAATAAGAGATAAATTGAAATTGAATTAATTTTGCTTACATAGCCAGCTATTTCTTTGCCTGTAAATAGGACCAGAAAACTCTTGTTTTCCAGCAGCTGTAGTACATAGCTATTACGAATACATGCATTATATGAACGCATATACAGATATGTATTTGTTGTCCCTTTAAAACACATAATTTTTCAAAAAACCCCATGGTAGGGGGTTGGAACTGAATGATCTTTGAGGTCCCTTCCAACCCAAACCATTCTATGAATCTATGGCTTAAAGTTGGGAAGAACTAGCAAGATGGGATTGCTTTCATGAGGCCAACCTACTTTAGTTCAAGGTTAAAGCAATCAAAACTCCTCTGTATGGTAAGAGGTTTGAGTAAGTTTGATAATAGATACTGTGATCAGCATGGTGTGTAACAATGAAGTTCCTGTGGAAACGTGAGAGCAGCAGTCTTGGATCAGAAGGAAAGGTCCCTCTTTTGTGGTTCCTGTCTCATAAGCCAATAACATATGTTTAGTTAATAAAAGTTAGAAGCATCACAGGCTTGGTAATGGTCCTTTGCCAGTACTCTCCCAGCTTGCAACACTCTGTGGCTCAGGAACTCCAAGTTTGTATGTCCAATAACTTAAGGGATTTTCTAGTGATTTATTCAAATACAGTGTCATTTTCCCAACTTTTCCCTCTTTAACTCTTTTTCTCTTCTGACCACCTAATTTCTCACAAAAATGCTTCCATCCCAAGGCATATCTACCCCAAAACTGCGGTTTGAGGCTATCAGAGAGATTGGGGTAGTGTGATATTGCTATTGCTGTAACACAAACAGCAATACAGCTATTGCTGTAATTCAAACAGCTACGGGTTGCTGCTTTTGGGAAAAAAAAAAAAGTGATTTCAATTAGTTTGGGATATTTCTTCATAAGAAAGAAAACAGTGACAGAAAATGTCGTATCTTCACCCGAGTTGCCCAAATCTTTGTAAATGGCACGAATGAAAGCATCCCAAGTAATCAAGGACACAGTGATCTCCTTAATCTGGCTACAGTGCACTGTAATTGAGTAAGTAATCAACCTGAAACGTCTTGCCCTGAGCGTGACTCTCGGACTCTCACCAAGTGTAAATGTCACACAGAGAGTCTGGTAGCTGATAACACTGTGGGCAATACCTCTCTATAATTTGTTCTTTCCATTTTGCAGCAATCTGACACAGAGCTCTTTCCACCCAGATTTGTGCTTGTGCCTTATCATTTTGAATGTGATAAGGCGCAAGGTGCACAGACTACTTCTCCCTCTCCTCCCTTCCCCAGAGAACCCATTGAGCTGATATGAAGGTAGGAGAAATATATCTTGGGAAGAGGCTGGCAAAGATCCAGGGAAGACAAGATAGCTGTGTAAATGTACGACTGCTACCTGGAGGCAAAGCAAGCCACATTGAGCCTGTGAGATGTTACAAATATAGCTGTTAACCAGGAGAGGCATATGAGTATCCATCACTAGAAAGTACCTGATGGTGCTGGAATTGAAATTTCATCCACTGACTTTGAAATCTAGGAAAGGTTGTTCCATCAGTGATACTTGTTATAGGATAATCTGCCTCTCCAATTGTTTCTTAAGCCAAGCACTTAGAGAAATCTTGTTCGTCAAAGTGGAAAAAACACTGTAAAAAAAGTGGACTAAGCACTCGGGTTTTGTGCACCAGGCATTAATAGCATAACACTCAGTCCCTCTGAGTAGCCCCTCTGTTGTCTCTGTCCCACAGATTTCTCTTTCCTGAGATCTTTTATTAAATCCGAATTTCTGCCCTTCTCCCTCCCTGCTTTATAGCTGCCAGAATTACCGACCCCGGGGTTCACCTCCCCATAGGTGTGACTGCTGCTGTTTTCAGGGACAGATTTGCCTAATGTGTGTGCAAGCTGCATTGGGACCCACACTGCTGGCTTGATGAACCATAAGATGTCAGACAGTGGCTGTTGGAAATGTGGGCTGTCATGATGCGTTGTGACCTGGGATACGCTCTCTTTATGAGCTGAAATATAAGGAAAGGCTGGGAATATAACTGGGCATGTGAGTCTATGTAGCAGCCTTGTAATTATCTTGAGATGTCTGGCTGGCTTTTCAGATGTATTTTAAAGAATAGAGCAAAGTGTTCTCTATTAGAAGAAAACCTTTCCCCTTGTAGTGGGGAGAGAAGGATTTCACATATTGGAAGCTAAAAGGATGTATGTTTTTTCTGCAGTCCAACAGTAAAAGGGAGGCTGTGAGGCACTGTGGGACACCAAGTATTTCCTGATAAAGAAACTCCACCTGAGGTCCCTTGTTCATAGAGATCAGTGTTATTTGCACAGCATCAAAATTGAGTTAGTCCACTGCAGTGAGACAAGAGCAGACTGTAATATAAGGCTTTTTTTCCTCTACAAGTCCTAGAAATAACACTGGCTGTGATAATGGAGACTGCCAATGTTTAGAAGTACTGTATGTCAGATCTGTGTTCACTGCATTGCCCAGGCTTTTAGTTTTCCCATAATTATTACCCACACAACATTTGGCAACCAAACTGCTCATTTAAATGCTTATTCTGTATATTTTAAAGGTTCTGTTTTGTTTTTAACTAATATTTTCTTTTCAAATACCAAATAAAAACATCCAGTGGTGCTTAAAATAGATTTAAAGAAACAGCAGGCAAGAGAAGTCTGTTCTGGAGGTGGTGCAAGATACAAGTTGGAGATCTTTCCAGCCTTTTCTTTGCACTGGGAGAAGTGAAGTTTGCAGGTGTTGTCTTGCCTGATCTATCTGCTGTTGTTTTTCTGCTAGAATCAGATATTAATTATCAAATTCATTTAGGTTGTGCAAACCCTTATACCTGCTGTCCTGACTACTCACGTGTATATGCCATGTGACGAAAAGACACTGCTTTTGGGTTCTGTTAGTGAATGATGAATACTAGCAAGTATCTCTGTTATTGCTGAGACAATGAAATTAGCAAGTTGTACAATAGATACAAATACATCAAACATCTAAACAATCAGGAGAGGCAGTGGTTGTGCTCCTAAGTAAGAAAACATGAGTAGCACATATTAGTAGGTACAACCCAAGTCTCAACTCAAGTACATAAATGTGCTTGTTATACAAAATCTCAGTGTCAAATGGAAGTAAGTTGGCTATGTTTGGGCTCATTTTTTTCCCTGTATAGAATTCAGTGCCACTTGGGAATTACTGATGGGTATGTGGAATATTGCAAACCTTGTCAGAGTTAGGATTGTGAATTTGTATTTACCAAGTCCAGTTGGGCATATAGCCAGTGCAAAGCCTGAACAAGAACTAAGGTCACCTGTTGTGCTTACATTTTGCCTGTTGAATTCTCTTTTGTGTGAAAACCAAAGTGCTGCTAAGCAATTGTGTTTAGTGGAAACAGGAATAATTCCTGGTATCAAGCCATCAGAAAAATTTTCATTTAGGTTTTTCTTTCATGTGCAGCATTACCTCTGAGGAGCAGCTCTTTGTCTATAACCTGTTCAGGTGTGGTCTCACATATGTTTTCATTTGTGGTGTTCATATTTATGGCAGATCTGAAGTGTTCTGATGACAGATGAGCTTACAAGAGTAAAGTGGATTCTTGCTTGTTGCAAAGACAGTGATTCAGAGCTGCTTCAGGGCTACGCTCAAGATGAATGTTTGCCTTTGATCTGCATGTGTGACATCTGTTGATATTGGTGAATGCCTGATGCAAAGTCTGAAGGTAGATGTATCAACATGCCAAACGTTCATATCTGGCCTGTCCACATAATTGATTTATTTTAAACATCACAGAATGGTATAGCAAATGAACTGAACAATAAAATTGAAGACAAAAGCAAAAAAAAACACCCTAATTCAGATTACACCAAATATCAAGTTTTTCCCTTTTTCTTTAAAAACCCCTTTAATTCACTCCAAACTAAAACATATAGCACCATTTTCATCAGCTGGTTGGAAAACTAAGGAAATTCCTGTGTTCACAAAGTCACCAATGGTCATGCCCCTTTTCTTCGTGGAGCCTGTAGCTTTGTGTTGTTATCTAGGATGTAGAAAACTTGGATTCACTTCCCATATTTCCTGAGGGGTCATTTAAATTTGTGTGTCGAACCAGTGACTTTAACCGCAAAGCTGAAAACTAGTCTGAAGCAGGGGAGTCTGCAGAATCTCCTCTGTTTAAATTTGATAGAAATAATG
Source organism: Nestor notabilis (assembly GCF_000696875.1). Taxonomy (NCBI): domain Eukaryota; kingdom Metazoa; phylum Chordata; class Aves; order Psittaciformes; family Psittacidae; genus Nestor; species Nestor notabilis. Next base: position 215,839 of record NW_009929742.1, on the reverse strand, counting down.
AAAATCTGGTTGGAGCAGAAATAGAGAATGAAGGGTTTTGTTTGGCAAGTGAGCATCCTTACAGGTGATGTTGAGAGCCAGACTCATTCTTCTGCTCGTTCTTCCTACTGGTATTTAAGCTTTTTATCTATGGTGGATCAGCTTTATCTAGGGTGGCAGAGAGGCCCTCACTGGTAACTGTCCTGTAGTATGAAGTGTGGATATTGGTGGTTGACTATCCACTTGAGCAAAGGAGGGGACAGAACTCAAGCCTGAAGACTGAGTGCCAGAGCTAGAGAGCTACTGAGCAGACTGAAGACACCCACCACCAGCAGTTTTGTGACCCAAGGTTTCCTCTTCCATTCCAGTAGAGTGCTGGTGAAATCATGGGGATCAGATTCAAATAGTGCTGGGGGATACATGTCTTGGATGCATTCTTCAGAGAAACTGCCGTTGAGTCAAGAACAACCATCTTGGGTTCCTTACTCTTCTAAGCAAACATATGTCACATTAGTAATAGTGGGTTTAGCAGCAAAAAGGATGTTAATTGCTACTCAGATCTCCTACAGTGTTGCTTTTTAATAACATCACAGGTTGTGCAAGCAAGCAGTAGGAGCTGCTAAGAGGACATACAAGTTACAGGAAAACTAGCTGCTTTGGTAGTTGGAAAGGAATTAATGCAGGAGTCTTCCCAAAACGTAATGTGTGAAGTTTTAAGACCAGTAGGGATGCTATGTGGTCGTGCAGTTTGACCTTCTGTGTAAGTCATAGCTCCTCCAGTGTTTAGTCTGTTCTTTATCAAGCCTGGTTATTCGTTGTGGTTCATTTTCTAAACATGCTGATTATTTCTGTCAAAACTGTGTAATTAAAAGTTGTGTTTTGAATGCTTAAGAGGAAAACTTACTGGTCAGAGGAGAGAAGAAGAGTTGATTCTTACCTAGCTAGTGTACTCCATCAAAGCTTTACTTTACTGGCAGAGATGTCATCCTGTAATTGTTGTGCTCTATTCTTCTGCCTCGGTGAGGTGTATTAAGGGGATGCATTATCATGGACACTCATTTTTTTGGACGTTAAGAAGAGAGAAGCATATCTGATTCCTCAGATCACGCATCAGCATTTTTGTCATGGAGATCTCCAAGTGATGGGTCTGCTTGTTACATCAGTCGCTCAAACCTGTTGGTGCAGTGTGGAATAACTGCATTCATTGCAGCAGATCTTTTCTGTTGGACTCGATGATCATACAGGTCTTTTCCAACCTAAACCATTCTATGATAAGTCTGTGCCATCTAAGTGTTTTGGCTTAGTTTCTGAGGAACTGAGAGGTCTCCTGCAGTGCTCTTCAGGCTGGTTGCACTCTGAGCCACAAGTGTCTTTGCTGGCTGTGCTTTGGGAACCCGAGGGATTTGCAGTCAAAATTTGATTGCTCAGCTGACAAAGCAGCCAAGGATATTCTCCATAAAGCATCTCTCTCCTTAATTCCTTCTTGTTTCTGCTTCTATCATAATTTGCTCAGTGAAAACTCTTTGCCATGGTTTTATGTCCATGCTGGTGTGCCGCCCCAGTTTAGTACTTATACATGGTTAGAAGTGTACCTGTGTCTGGTGGCTGAATGTGGTGTCTGAATATTCTCATCGTCTCAGCTGTTCAGGCTCAAAATTGAGTTAGATACCTGCATTTGCTCAGGCTCCTAGCATTTGTGCTTGGATGATGTTACAAGGTACCCTTTGTGCCTTTGACATGAGGCAATATGAAAATGTCTAGTCAGTTCTTAGCCTGTTGCTTAGTATCAGCTTCTCTCACAGGCAGGCAAGCCCGAGCTTCTCGCACAGGAAGCAAAGCCTGTGGAGCCTCCCAGTTTTAATATTGAATGAATAGTGAAGATAGAATCTAAGCATTGTCTTGTGAGGCTTCTTTGCTTTAGAGGCAGCATGCCTGTGGATGGTTCATAGGGTGAGAGCATGATTATCTGTGTTTTAAAGTTTTGAACTAGATCTGATGTTTGAAGCTTTAAACTGTCTTATCTAAAGCTTGCTTTTTTCCTCTCTTGTGTGTGTCCATCTCTAGATGTGCATGAATCTATATATAGCACACTATATAAAAAAAATTAGGTGTGGCTGAATCTATTGAAGAAATGTTAGTTATTTGAGGGAATTCCTTCATAAAAGCGTTGTTCCCGTATTTGCAAGCTGTAACTGGTACAATTCATGCTCTTATTATAAAGAAAATGCTGCTGCGTTGGCAGCATTACCTGTATGTTTTTCTTAAGGCAAGTTATTTAAAGGTACAAGGATGAGCTGTCTAGGCTTACTCATTTTAAGCTGAAAATCAAATCAGTGATGAAAGTGATTCAACAGATTATCCATCTCAAAGCCAGGCCAGGATGTTTCCCGACCATTACCCCTGGCACATTTTATAGCACTTTATCTAGCTTGAAAGAGTTAAAGTGTTGGATATGCTGCTGCATGGTTTATGTTCCATCTGAAAAACTAGCTTTCCCATGTGAATTTTACTGGAGTCCTGTCCAAAGGCCATGGATCAAGTCTTTACTCCTGTTGCTTTCAAGGGACTTTAGAGCCAGCTCCCTAAGACTCTTGAGTTGAACACCTAAGTGTGCGTTAACCCCTGGCACCTGAAAAACTCTACTGGTGTAGAGCTCTGATCCTCACAAGGGCACAGGGATTTAGGATTTCTGAGGAACCTGCCATGGATGTGAGCAAGCCTAGCATCAAGGCTAGGTTTGTGCACTTTGCATCATCAGCACCCCAAGGTGCAGGGTGCCTCTCCACTATGGACATCCGCAGGGGGAAAGGATGTACTTGCTGCCCCTTGGCTGGATTTGTTAAATGAAACTGAATACCCCTCTTTTTGGCAGCCCCTAATTCACTTTCTCACAAGTATGTCCAATTAGTGGCTGCTTCAGAACCATCCTGAACAGTTTGTTCTTTTCTAATCAACTTTGTAGAGTTCTTGGTTGGTATTTTTTTGTTGAGTTCCCAGATTTTCTCCTTGTTACGTTTTTTTTTATGTGGGAACTTTGTAATTCCTTGCAAAGTGGAGTCACGCTTCTTGTGGCATCTTCCCTGTAAAATGCAGGATGCACAGCTTCAATTAATGAAGGCAATTTGTCTTTTTCAGAAATATCCTAGCAAGCAAAGTTCTGGGAAGGACATAGATGATCAGAACAGTATTCTTACAATACACCAATGTGCCATTACATAGTGTCAGGTTGTTGTGTGAGGGACAAGAGCAGAAAGCAGAGAGCTATTTCCCATTTATCTTGCTAATTTTCTATGTGCCGTTGCTTGAAGACATGCCTTGAGGATTACTGTGGGGGCATTTGGAAATGAATGAAGGCAGAACAGGGAAATGAGCTGTGATGCCAACTCAGCCAGCCAAGGTCACTTGGAAATCAGGATCTCCTGAAACAGTTTAGACCCGTTGACTGGCTGCTGTCGTGCTTTCATTGAGAGGTTGATTAACCTCCAGCAGTTGTCAGATGAAGCATGGGGGAAATCCACTGTAATCTTGGATTGAGGGATCCTGCAGTTTTGTTTATGAAGCTCTGGCTTCTGGGTTTTACTCCCATGTAAATGTTGGTTATTTCATTGTTCAGAGCTCCAGCATGGTTTAGGTTTGGCAGGAACAGTTTATAGAGGGGTAGTAAACCCAGCTTTTACAAGGGCTTACCCAAATGTGAGGAGGCTTGTTCCAGATCAGGATTGATCATTCCAGCCCCAATAATGGAGATCTTACTTTATAAATATTTTAAATATGGACTCGGGTTTTGTTTCCCAGACTTTCTGGGCAGAGTCGCAGTGTGTCTGTGCAGAATCCCACCAATGATAATGTGGTTTTGGTTGGGTTTTTGTGTCTTTTCTTTTAATCATATAACTCTCTCAACTTGTTTATTACCAGTAATCTTGGGATGTCTCTTTCAGGGTGTATGGTTCTTGGGGTACTAACTGCTCCAGTAACTGTGTGTTCGTCAATATCCTGACCTTTTTGTCTCATAAGTGGAAGGAGGAAGCAGAGATTGAAGTCTATATGGGAGAAGCTTTATATCATTGCTTCCTTTGAGCATCCAAAAGGTGCTGCGTGCCCTCAGATGTTAGCGAGATCCTTTATGCTTTCTCATATAGCGAGATCCATATGCTTTCTCTGCCCTCATGCTGGGGAGAACCTCCCCTGCCGAAAACAAAAGCACTGAAGATCCACCTCAGGGTTGAGGCATCTCTGCCTGTGGAAGGGGTTTGGAACCAGATGATCTTAAGGTCCTTTCCAACCCAACCCATTGTATGATTCTCTGTGGCATACCCAAAAAGCAGTAGTTAGTCTGTAGTTGCCATGGTTTGTCTCACTGTCAGACGGTCTTTATTGTCCCTTTGTCACGGGCTTGCTGGGACTGTCTTGGGACACATGTCCTGATTTAAGGATAGAGTTGTACTGGGGTGGCCAGTGAGGTGCATGAGGCTGGGCTGGCTCAGCCTGCTGAGTGTACCCAGTGTCAGCCTATAATGAAGTGCTGGCACTGCTGCAAAAATCACTGCTTGCTCCCATCTACACCCTGTTCTATTGCTGAGCCAGTCTCAGAGCTGCCTCTTGGCTTTTTTGGGTGTTATGAGTTTTAATTCTCAGTCATGTGAAGACCATGATGGGTGGCTCATCAGATCAGTCTTGTGCTGCAGTCATCCCAGCAGTAAGTGGTGCTTGAGTAGTTAACTTCAGTTGCCTTCTGGCATGTCTGAAGGTAAACCTCAAGTGCTGTGCAGAACCAGGGCCTTAAGAGCTGAGTTCAGCAAAGACTAGTTAACCTTGCTGAGCTTGCAAGCTAAAAAGGTTAAATCTGGTTAGTTGAAGCAAACCATCTGGAATTGTGTTCATAGAATCACAAAATAGCTTGGGTTAGAAGGGATCTTAAAGCTCATCAGGTTCCCACCCCCTGCCAAGAGCAGGGACACCTTCCACTAGAGCAGGTTGCTCCAAGCCCCTGTGTCCAACCTGGCCTTGAACACTGCCAGGGATGGGGCAGTTGCCCATATCCAAGCTCAAATAATAAACTGTGTTTGTATGCTGCCTTAAGCATGGAAGCTTCAACTCCTGCAGAAGGGAACTGGCATTAATGAAATCTGTTGAGAAACAACTAGATACAGTAAATTATGCAAGCTATTGTGCTGCCACCTTGAACAGGTTTAAGTCTGAGAGGATGCTATGGAGATAATGTTTGTAGTTTTCTTCTGGAGAAATCCAGTGAAATGGCATAAGTGGGGAAAAAAAGATGAACACTGGTGACACTGCAGAGTTGAACAGTAATGATCTTTAAGGACCCTTCCAATCCAAACCATTCTGTGATCTTAACCAGGTCTTTCAATGTTGGGATCAGGATTCTTCTGTTCTTCTAGAGGCTTCTTAGAGTTGAGAATGGGTCTGGGCAAATGCTGGTGCAGTGTGAGGCTTAGGTTCTAGTCATCTCTTCTCACCAGCCGGCTGCTCTGGCTGGACGTGGGGTGCAGAGCACAGGTTCCTCACTGGGATGGTGGCTCCGTTGCTGAAGCGTGCCAGAGATCCAACAGGAGTTACGGTTCTTGGAGCTCAGGCATAGCTTGGATGGTGACAAGCTGTGTGCGTAGTGGGGGAAAGATAAACAACAGGGATGGCTACAGGTGGGAAGAAAGAGCTCCATACTCTCATATCACTTACGAAATAATTGCTCAGATCTCAATGTGACTTGCTTTCAAATCCAAACTTAAAATAAAACCTGGGTTTGACTTTTTCGGGAGGTTGCTATTTCTGCCACCTCCATGGTTTGTAGGAAGCACTTAAAAAAAGTTCGCATTAGAGGTCTTGTATTACCTATTTGCCACCCTGTTGTGACAGTTCTTCAAACTAATGACTTGACAGTGATGTTCAGAGTGACTGACTTGGTGAGGTTTGCACCAAATGGTTATGGAAGGTGAGTCCAGTGTCTGGAGTAATAGAACCAGGGAATTTCTCTCTAGTTCAGTGACTGAATTAACTTTTACCTCATCTTAGGCTGTCACCTTTCAGATGTGTCCTTTAGGGCTCCTTTACCAATTAAATAGTTCTCTTACTCCTATTATCTAGACCAGGAGAGCAGTCTGCAGCAGATACTGCAACTGGGCAGTGCCATAAAGCCTGCGCTGTCTCTCCAGGTCCTAACGTGTTGGTTTGCTTGTTTTGTTTTTGAGGGCTTTAAATCAGCCCTGATGAAATGTAGCCCCCTTGTCTCTGGATGACCCATAAAGCTGCATCTTGGCTGCATGCCTGGGCAGGAGCAAAGCTGAAGGTGCTTGATGCTACACGCTGCAGCTCAAGGCTTGAGTGATTCTGTAAGGATGCCACACTGGTAACTTCACCAGGGAGGGTCTCTCAGCACTCCCATCACACAGTTACTGTGGGATGCTGAGGGCTGTTTCCTTGGGCTGAGCTTTAACCAGCCTCCGTTGCTGGGTTAGGATCACCTTGCAAAGTGTCTGATTGCTGTCTTCCTCCAATGCTATTGTGGTAGCAGCAAAGATGAGGGTGTAACAAGAGCGGGTCAGAAGGTTTGATCACTTCTGGTTGTTCATATCTTTCTAAGTTAGGGGTCCTGTTGCTTTGGGGTTGCTTTGCAGAGCTTTGGATCTGAAGAAATGTGTAAAATCACCGACCTGTGTTTTCATTTTGGGGCCACTCCTCGTTCGTATGGAGACATGCAAATTGCTGCCTTATGCTTTAAAGGAAAGGAGGATAGCAATGAAGTTAATCTCAAGCGTTTTATGTGTATGAGAAAGTAATTTTGTGGTGTCTGCAAGTTGTAATTTTAAGAAAAAGGCAAGCTCAGTATTTGAACCACTGACATCTAAACTTGTGGTAGTCTAATTCATGTAATCGGCTTTAAATACGTGGTGAACTTGGGCCAAATTAACTTCTACAACTTTATTAACCTCAGAGTAGTTACCAGGTGACACTCTGGCCCACTTCTTTTGGACCGTTGTATCTCAATTTTTAACTTGCCCGTGTTGTTATTTGTAAAGCAGAAATAGACTCGATTTGTGTTATTCTGTGGAAGAAGGAAGTTTTCAGGAACTTCATCGCCTCTATCTCAGGAAACAGATATGTGGAAATCCTGGCTTCGTTTTACACAAGACAATTGGTTTCTTTCCTTTTTCAAACAGTGGCTCTTAGGCCACCATAGGTAGAGACTGGTTTAGTCAAAGGCAATTGAAAAGGTGAGGACTTTGACAAGGAGCTGCCAACCACAAGTGCATTCTCCAGAAGTGCTTGAGAAGCAAAAAGAGATCTGGCACCCAAACCAGAAACAAAAACCCTACTGAAAATTTGACATGAAATTAAGTAAAACCAGCCCAAGATCAATGCTGTACATAAGGAGGGGAGGCTTCATGTAAATTTAAGTGCCTTTGTGTTGGTATAGAACAGGAGAGATGTTGCCTGCCAGCTGCGGCTGATCAGAAAGATGCCTTCAGTCCTGAGGAGTCTCTGTGAAAGCTGTGTGCCTTTGCCGCATGCTCTGTGCTCAGTTCCTTAAAAAGCTGGTAGATGGGATACGTTATGTAGATGGCTTCTCTGTATCCCTACAACTCTTCACAAGCAGACAGAATGAAGGCAGTTCATAGCAGGGCATGTTCGCTCTCGCTCAGTATGGTGTTAACCACTGCTACCTGAACTGTAGTAACTTGGAGGGTAAGCCAAGGGCTGTGACTTGTAATGTGTTTTGTGAGATCCATTTAATCTCAAGAAGCAGCAACCACTAAGATTTTATCCAAATAAATAAGCTATTTCTCCAATCCCAAGTGAATGATTGGTAGCTGTCAAGGAACGCGGGTGACGTTCCAAGGAGAATCTGTTGACTAAGTGGATCCTGCCAAGACAAAATTAGGCGATTCCATATCAGAGCTGGAGCCTACCAGTAGTAAGCATTTCTCAGAGTATCTAAATGAGCTGTAAATCATAATAGCTTGTTACATAAAAAGATCTGTCATGGCTTCCATTAGCCAGTTGTGAAATAGAGTTGATTCTCTTGGGGAATATTGGGAGCTAGAATCCACACTGTTTATTGGCACAACAGCAGCAAGCAGGGGTGAGATTTGAAGCGATAACCATCTGATGGCATGATTAAAGCTGTACATCAGTAGTGGCTGACTACTAAGTGATCAGAAGAGATTTTGGAGTAAGCATGGGGAGACAAAACTATTTTTCATCATTATCAGCTTATAGTGCTTATGAGTAAATGACCTTTTCAAAAGAAGATGAGTAAATGTCTTGAAAACACTTTGTGGTTTCTTTGATTCCAAATGAAAAAGTACTTGGAGATAACAAAAATATCCATGACTTCTGTGACCAGACGATTTTTTTACTTCAAGGAGAGTTGTTTTTTTGCCATGCTTTATCACATTATCTTTTGAATATATGTTGGGTTTTGACAAGCTTTCTGTTACTATCTTCAGAGGTCAGAGCTCTCCTAACTCAGAGGGTAGAAACACTTCAAAAGATACGAAAAATGGCCTTAAAGGATTAGATTGATGCTGAAGTGACAAGCAGTCTGAGTGCTTGCAAACTGTCAGATTAACATGGTGTGCAGAGGGATGCTGGACCTCACCATTTACAGAGCAAAGATAAGTCACATTTCCATTTTGGATCCTTTTTAATTAAGCATTTCTGAGCAGTTATTTTCTTTTCACCTGTGTTTTTGTAACTGCTCATACAAGGGGGTCCCAACCTTACCTGTGGAATCTGGTATCCTGCTTTTGAATTAAGGAGCACAAGATCTTCACAGACTGATTAAATCCAATGGGATATTTTTTCCAGTTTTCTCCAGATATTTTTCATTCTGAAACCTCATTCATATGGACACATATTTCTTACAATACAACTACTGGTGGGGAAAATGCAAAAGTTGCATAATGAGGAAGTTTGGATACTTTTTGCCTAAAAAGACTCTTTGATCTCAGTGTGCCAAATGAATCTCGTAGAATTTTACTGCTTATAGCTATTCATAATAAATTAATGAGTAATTAAAACTGTTATTAGAAAAAAAACATGGGGTTTTAGCCTTTGGAAAATGAAGTCCTTGTTTTACTTTCTGCTAGAGTAGAACGGGTATAAATGTGAAAGGTCTGATTCCTTCCTTCATCGCATCACTCTAACCTGATGTAGTTGCTTTGATTCCAGATGCACAGGTGGATATAAAACTGGTGTGACAGTGGATAAGATTACTGGTAAATTTCAATGGATTTATGCTGCTTTTGTAACATGTTCACTGCAGAAGAATTATAGGAACTGGATGTGTGATCTCTAATTATTTTATTAAAACTTTCCATTGTAAGAATGTTTTGGAAACCTTTTCTGAGACAGTAAAACCACTTTTTCTTTTCTGAAGGAGCCTTTTTAGTTGGAAGGGAGAAGGCACTTCAGGTAATAGTGTCTTTTCATTGCCATACATGAAATCCCACTAAGGTTTGCTTGAGTGATAAGCTGTTATAATTGTGTCTCCACATATTTTTCATACCCATTGCCCCTTCCTGCAAACATTTTGTCAAGTAAATGGCTTTGCACTTAGGCATGCTCCAGGTTTATTCACCTGTACAGATGTTTGCAGGACCCAAACTAATATTTATTCCCAGGCTGAGTGCATTCGACAAGTCTTGGTGGGATGCAGCCTTCTACAACAGAGTTGTCAATCTCTAAGAGTTAAAGGGAGGAGAATTACCTTAGGTCCAAGTGTATTGAAAATAACCATCACCTAACCCTGTATCCGTTGAGAGCATCTCCTTGGCTATGTGTTCTTCCAGCCTGGATGTTAGCCTGTCTCTCCTGAAGAAAATGTTCTTAGCTGGGCTTCTCCCAGGTTTTGTTAATCTTGCACAGCATGGGTTTAGGTGTAGTTACGGTTGATGGTTAGATGAGGAATGCTGTGTTGTCCTTTCTGCTGTTGCAAGGGAAAGGGAATTTCTATGAAGGGCAAACATCTTAAGGCTTCCTGCCTGCCCCACTCCATCTCTTCTGGATGTGCTCACCTTCTTCATCTGCCTGGCTTTCAGGTGTGTCTATGCTGTGAGCTGGAAGGGCGGCAGCCGAGGCAGCTCCACGTGAGCCAGTGTGTGGTTCCGCGTCTTGCCGTGCAGCATGAGAGCCAGTGCACAGATCTCTTCCTCTGCAGCTCTGCACTTGCATCTTGGTCTCTTTTATCTCTAATTCTTCATTGCCCATCCCAAGTGCTTAACAGCATGAGTCGAGAACCAGAAGCCGAGAAATTGTCTTATGAAAAAATGATGTTTGTGGAAAGGAAAACCTCTCTTAAATTTCTCCTGTGATTTTTAGGCCTTTAGGGTTGACCTTTTCCAGTTTCTCTGGCAAATTGAAGCTAGGAACTCACGATATAGGAAGGAAAGGTTTTTACTTGTTCATACAGCTCCAGGGTTGTTTTTTTTAAGAATACCAGGTACTGTAAAAGCTGCAATTAAATCTCGTTTACTAATTCTGTTATTTATCCCCAAACCTCTCAAACACTCCAAAATAGGTAACGGTGCTTTTTGGCCAAATATTTCCAATAGGCTTGTTCATAACTGCTCTCTTTTCCTTTGTTGCCTCTGAATAAGACCTAAAGAACCTATTTCCATTAGACTGAAGAACACCATGTTGGCTGGAGAAACTGCCAGAGGTAACATGTCAATCAAGGCAAGGTGAAATGCTCAAATGTGTTCTGTGATGGAAAATGCATCCTTTCAGTTCATTTAATGAGCAGTGCCTTATCTTTTCAGTTTACCATAAATACAATCTCACTTTAATAAGCTAGTCTCATGGTTTGTAGTGCTTTTTAATTAAAAACAAACCTGTAGAGAGGTATCATATATAGGTTAGGCTGAGAAATCAGGATACATCTATACATGCATACGTGTGTGTGTACACACATGGTTTTTATTTATGTAAAGAAAGACATCAAGGGTCATGCAACCTGGTAATAGAAATACTCAAATTATAAAGTGAATTACTGCTGGATTTTGTTTCCTTAAACAGGCTGAAATGCAGGATGAAGCTTCCAGCACAGAGTTCACCAGATCCCCGCAAGTAACAAGCTAACAAGTAATATTGATTGTATTCTTCAGTGCCAGCTTGCTTACAAACACACACATAATTGCTTTGAGTAGCTTTGATAGTTTTATTCATATAGTTAAGAATATGCCTTAATTTGCTGAATTGAAATCGCTGCGTCTTTGGTTTTGGGAAGGTAATTTCCACCTCTACTAATTGAATATCAAAGGTGTCAGCGTGTTTTCAAGTGTCTTCTGAGCTTAGTGGAAAAGGCAGGGAAAACTCCAGAGTATGTTCTGTTGCCTGTATGGAGAATCAGTACCTCTGCAAAGCCTATTTCATGAGAGGTTATTTCCAAAAGCATTTCCCATACATGTCTATTGTCACGTACAAGGCCTGTTTCTACCCGAGTTATAGTCAAGAACAAATTAATTGACTTGAATGAACACCAGTCTTTGGATTCTCCTTTACAAATTAACATCTAGAGTACGTGACTTAGAAAATTATTAACTTTCCAAGTACCTTTTACAGAAGCAGATGCATGGAGTGCTAGAAGTGAGTTATTAAACAAACAACCCTCACACATTCCAAACCACCGAGTTCTCTTAAAAATCTTGTGTGACTTAAAAAATACTCCCTTTTCCTTTTAAATAAAGGTGGCAAAAAGGGGAAATCAGTGGGGCAAGAGTGTATGGAGAAAGCAGTCTGGCTGTGTTTGCCACAGGTCCTGTTTCCAGGGTATTCCTGCGCTAATTGCGCACTTGATGATGATTTTGCATGATTTCCACATGATCTTGTTACAAAATGCAGTATTCCAGGCAGCTGATCTGACATATGTTTAATCAGTGTCTATTAGTTTCTTTTGGAAAGGACATAAACAACCTCTTCATGAGAATTACCTGGAGAGAAGTAATTCAGCTTTGCTTGTTCATCAGTAGAATTTGCCTAACCTCCTTTTCTTGATTTCCTAATACAAGTTAGATCTTTCTTAGATTATGATTCACAGGTCACTTGTGCTTCACTAGATACACTTGTTTGGTATTTCACTTTGAAACTGAGAAGCCAAATTTTGGTTCCTGAGAGGAGTTCTGTTTTTTTTGTGCATGTAAGCATGAAACTCAGATGCACCTGATGGAAAACATGCTACTTCCCAGTATTCGCATCCTGCTGATTATTTCTTAGTGAATGACTCTGCTTATATGCCACAATCTAAATACACATTAGCAGGAATTTAATTGTAGGGAGGAAATTAACTGGGGGATTTGGAGAAGGGGAAAAACCAGCAGTCAGCTGAAAAACGATAGGTTTATACTGATTTAAAACAGCAATGAATTTCTCAGTTGCTTCCTTTGTATGTGGCTAAAGAATATACTATTGTGATTTTTAGCGGGTTGTTTTTTTAAACAGCAGTCTTGAAGTTAAATCTGATCCCTGGAATTCTGGTAGGGAATTACTTTGGTATCTAAGTGAGTGCACATAATAATGAATAATTTTGTGTTCATACCAGCCAACTGTACGCTCAGATGAATGTTTGCCTGCATAGTCACCCATTTGGAATCTGTCCCGAACTAAATGAGAATTAATCCCAGGGGTTAGTTCCAGGATTTAGCTCTCACATCTATTTATAATGATGTAATATACATTAAAAATACCCACCTCTGCAGACTGCATTCTGCAGAGGCTGTTCTAGCTGCAAGCCCACATTGCTGCAACAATCGCACACCATCAGGTAAACATGCACGTTGGAGTTGAGGGGCTGGTGCATCAGGTAGAACTGTCATCGGCACAGATTGGGCGATGAGTAATGTGAAGAAACAGGCCAGGCAGTGTAAGAGGCAATAGACAGGTCTGCCTTGGGCATCCCTTCTTTTTCAAGCTCCTCCACTCCATGCTGCTTGAGTAGTGGCTGTGCAAATGAGGAGATAGACTATTTCCAGGAGACAGCCACTTCAGTTCAACCCCCCTGAGATGATAGCGTGCACTTTAAGAGTAATAATAGCTGCCAGCCATGGTGGGCCTCAGGGGATGGGATCTTGATGTGCTGCACGACATTGAACAATCGTGCCTGATGCCTTGTGTCAAGTCGAATGGCCAGGCTTGAAGTGCTGGAGGGAGAGGGGGCAAAGAAACTGCTTCCTGATTTAAAATGGATATTGCATCACTTTCATACTTAGTATCTTCTGCAGCTTGGTGCCCCAGACTGTCTGGGGGACAAGGATTTGGACAGAGTTTTTCACCTCCTGCCCCATCCCTCTATGCTCCCTTTCTGCATAGCAACTGCTACAGGAGTTAGGATCATAAGAGAATCCAGTGTAGTGCTGTCTGCCATTCCCACTGGTGTTATCCATCCCTTAACAAATCCACATCGACTGGCTGTGCTTTTAGAGGGTTATGTACAGTGTCCTTGTAAGCGGTGAGACTCAATCAGCACCCAGCGTGGATTCCTGTCATAGGCCACAGGAGCAATCTGCAGAATCCTCTGTCTGGCCCCACTGTTTGTGGTCAATGATGTGGTCTCTAGAGATGGAGCTAGTCTTAGTTTTAACAAACCTGGTGACTAAATTCACACTATCCTACATAAGACAGTGGTGTAAGTTAATTTTCTTTTACTGGAAGACAGTTCCAACCATGCCTGTGGATCCAATCATGTAATAACAGTATGGATGGTAGAGATTGAAATGGTGTCTTATCCATATCTTTATTTTTCTGGGAGTTTTAGTCACTGAATTTCAATTCTTAAGACAAAAAATCAACTACTGACACACTTCTGAAAGTAAGACTTTGCTTTGCTATGCCTTTAAAATTAATCTACTGCCCCTTTTCATAGGGTAAGATTAATGGGGAAGCAAGGTGTAATTAATGGGGCCAATGTTTCACTCGAGAAGTTAATAGCAAATTATAATCAACTTCAGCAGTACAGGAATTTCACCCTGTTATTTCCTAGGCCTTATTGAAAATGAAAGGGCATAATCAGTTGCAAGTAACTTTTTAATCCAGATTGTCTATTAAAGACCACCTGAGATACTTCAAGAGAAGATGGCATGTTGCTGCTCTGACTCTGGATGGGAATTATCTAAGTGGCCTGTTTTTAAAAACATGCTTCATCTTGCTCTTTCAATTTAGAAGATGGTGCATGGAAAGTAGTAGGAAGTGACTGGTCTAGGTAAGACATACTGGGCTGCTGTCCCTGGGGGCAGCTTTCTATGAAGATAAGCTGTTTTCTTCCTCCGGTGAATGTCACCTTCTCAAGTCTGTCTGCTTTAGAAATAGTGCCTGCCTTCTTCGGTGGCCTTTCATAAAGCTTTGTGTGGTTTTTCTTTTATCTGATTATCCTATTTAACACTTTTACTGAGTGTAAAAAAAATCTCTTTTCCTTATAGCCAGCTTGAAATGCTGCGAAAGTGGACTGCTGGATAAATAATCAGTGATTACTAGTAATCACGATGGCTTTACATTCTATCTGTGTAGAAAAATCAGCTTCTCTAGATACTTAGCTTGCTTGTAACTTGAGAGATGGCACTGGTTATCTACTTTCTAGGTTCCCAAGAACATACCTGTCGAGGCTTGGTGCAGGTCCTCCTTGAGAGGTTTAATGCAGAGTGAGCTGGAGCCAACCAGTTAGTAGAAATCATGCTTCTGGTTTGGGATATTTTTTTTCCAAGGAGGAGAAAAAAGCTTTCAATCTCTTCCTTTTTATATCTTCCATTAACAACTTGGTCTGTGAATATTGCTTTGAAGAAGTGAATGGTGCAATTGTAAACATGACTCACTGAGATTCTGTTGTGTTAACCTTTGCTTGCGTGTTTATGGGAAAGCAAAAAAAGTCTAGTGTATCACAGTCTGGCCCAGAGCTTGCAAAATCCTTTTATATATTAAATCCGTCTCAACATCTATTTACCATAACCTCCATGTTTAGGAAACTATCCAAACCCAGCATGTAATAAGGTAATAAATTCATCACTGTGGCATATATAGTGCCAGTTTGTTGTTTTATAGCATATGGTTACATCTGTAGTGAAAAGAGGATGAAAGTGGGGTGCAGGGTAATTCTGTTGTAGCAGGAAGGATGCTGAGCCTTGTCTGCTGCCTGTAGAGCAGTTAGGAGGGTTGGTGTGGTGGCAGTGCAGCCTTAAGGTTTCCAGTGGTGGCTTAGAAACAGGAGTAACAGGGTTTGGTATTTATCATTTACATTAGAAGCTTGTTATTGCTGGGCTTGCAGCTTGCTTCCACTTATCTAAATATAAGCTGTGGTTTGCAGATGCTGCCCATTGCACTGAGCAGTTGAGGGAAGATGCTGCTGGTGCTGCTAATATTTGGATGTTTCTGTGGCACAATTCATCAGATAAGTTGAGGGGGTTGCCAGCTCCAGAGAGGTCCAGCAGCAATTTGTTATACTTGAAGCATGCTGCTTTGCAGATGCAGCTTTAGTGGTTTGTTGCAGTCAGAGGGGAGTAATGGCATTTAGGCAGTGCTAAATAAAGTTTTCTGTCTTGTTCCTTCTCCTGCTGTAGGTCTAATAGCTTTAACATCCTGCTTGAATACAAAATACCATCACAGTTCACTGCTTGACTGCCATGTGTGCTGTTTGTTCAAGTCTTTCCTCTCTATTCCGTCGTGTCTTTCTGCTCTAGTAAAAGGATGCTTCTAGATAGACTCTGAAATTGCATTTGTGAATACGGGGTTATAGAGATAGGATAAGGGGTGCAAATGCTGACTCTTCTTTACTGTGCCTGTTTCTTTAGGAGATGGGTCTGTTTTCCTGGTGCTTGACATTTATGGCTCGTTCAGTGGTAAACTTCATTTGGTAAACATTAACTCATGTGCAGATGTTAGTATTTCACTGATCCTTTAGGACCATAGTTCAGATCTAAGTTCATTTTACAAGTGGCTGATGGACTGTGTTAAACTGTTTTTCTACTTAAGTCAGTGTACTGCCAAGTATCCAATCGCTAGGAAAATCACAATCGTCAGGGAAAGACTGAAGACTTGAAGCCAGTCCCTTCAGCCAGTTATTAATTGCAGTGTATTGGAGCTGGTGGAGCAATAAGAAGTTACTCTGTCTGAAGATGTGGCAGTGTACACAGTTGCACCTCATCAAGCACAGTGGTTTCTACTCAGACAAGCACTGAGACCTGGTTGCAGAGCTGTACACAGGAGTTTCGCAGCTGCTGTTCCTGCAAGTGTCCCAGCACTACATTTGTTCCTGGAGGTTGAACTGCTGATGCCTTTCAGCAGCATGAAATTTCCTTCATGAGAAAAAAGTGGAATAAGTAATCAAAAATACCCCTAAACCACTACTGGAAAATGTCACTGCTAACCGAAATAGGAGGTAGAAACAGGTATGTACATCCTGTCACCACGTATGAGAAGGGGATAACTGATGGTGGTGATGCAGAAACATCAAAACTAACAGACCTTTTCTGTTGGTGTAATAATACCAACTTGCTTTAGTTTTCACTGCATGCTGTCAGTAGCTGTACTGTTATACATACAGCCAAGGAGTTTGGTGAATAGCCTGACAAAATCCAGAGGAGGAAGGAGAGGTTGCTGAGACATTTCCCAGAGGCTCATTAAAACAAGAACTTGATCCCTCCGTTGAGGATACGAAATGATGCTGGAAATTTGTTGAGATGGGCTCTGCAGGAGAAGCTTCCTGGAGCTTTCTTTCAGCTCTTTGTCCAGTGTTTCATTCTCTGGGGCCTCAGTTATTGCAATATCCTTTGTAGGAATGGACGTGCCTCACTTTGTATCTATCCACAGTACTGCTGGAAGCATCCTCTACCTACAGAACATGTTCCTCCAACTGTATTTTCTCTGTCTCTGCCCCCTTTTTGCTTTGTTGGCTCCTGTTTCTGAAGAATATATCAAGTAGCTGCTCATCTTCAGAGGAGTTCATGACCTGTGGACACCCTTTCTATCACCTTTTCTCCGCACCAGGAGTTCAGCACTGCTGCTGCTCAGCCTTCATTGCCAGCATCCCTGGAACGGTTGACCCCCCTTTCAGTTAATCTTCACAGGCTCTTCCTTGCTGTCCATCCTGCATGTCAGGCAAAGGAAATACTGTGCCAGCCCTCCTTTCTGCAATGCCTATAGAAAATAAGCCAAACAGTTGGGGTCTGTCCTGAGACCACAACTTACTGTGAATACAGTTGCATTTTCTCTTCAGGCTCTGCTCATCTCAAGGTCTTAGTGGGCATGTGTTTGAGATCTTGCCTGGTTGGGGGCAGAAATCATGCAGTTTGTTCTCTGCTCATATGTTTCTCTGCTTCATGGAGGGTCTTCATTCAGGACCTAGGTTCTAAACTTCAACGTGGTGTATCAGCATTTCATCACAGAATGCTTTGGGTTGAAAGGGACTCTTAAGGATCATCTAGTCCCACCCCCAAATAATATAATTTATAATAATGTCAGCTATTTATAATTAATATTACTACCTGATGCCTTCCAAGGCTGGGCTGCAAGTTGAGAATAACGTGGTAGACGCACAGGTTAGCAAATGGAAGATCTCACCTGCAAAGGGCCTGAAGATGTTGCTTTTTTAATTTGCCTTTGGTGTAAAACAATCAGAGGTTCCATTTTACATTAATACACACAGATTTTGTGCCTTGACTTGAGAAAGCTGGAGTGCTTTCCACAACAGATGTATCTTATTTTGAGCCAGATTTCAAGGCAACTGAGGTTTGTCTCTGGGCAATTAAAATCCTCAATTAACAGTAATTATTTTTCTAATTCCATTATGTTCTTTTTGTCTAATGAAGGGAAAAGAAAGTGTCTAATTTGTAGAGTGGATTGTGAGATATTTAGCTAATTTACACATGAGAATTTGTTAGTGTTTGTCTTGCAGTCACAAAACTGAACGTTTATCCTGATTTTATCCTTCTCTTGCTGTAGTGAGGTGTGTTAAAATAGTGGCTTCTGCTGTTTTGCAGGTGGAATTAGCATCATTGAAAAACACTGGAGCTTCTTTTACATGTTTTCCTCTGTTGAGATGAAGGGAACAAACGCTTCTAACATAAATAACTAGAATTACCTTTCGTTCTCTGATCTCTAGAAAAACTAAAGAAACATTCCAAATACCAGGCTGTGGAAGTTAAAAAAAAGCCATTCTGGTGTGTTCAGTGTCATCCTAATCCCTTCAGTGCAAAGACAATACTCGAACCATGCCACAGGCAGCTGCTCTTAACAGTGTATTGGGGCTGATAAAGGCAGGGGAGAACAAAGAAGGGAGCGACAGAGGAGCAGAAAAGCGTATCTGTAGGAAAACCAAATCTGCTCTTCTATTGTTGTTAATAGAATAGTTTATTGACAGAAAAGCATGGTCTGTGGTGCTCCATCTCAGTCTAAGTGGTGGCTCAGTATCTGGGCAGTTGTCTGTCCTCTGTGCTGCCAGAAACACACTGTTGACCACTGAATGGAATAGTTTTTCAGCCTTAATTGGGTTTTCTTGCAAAGACTGAGCTGTTACTGACCAGTACTGCACATCATGACTGGATATCCCGGGCTAACTGCTATATAAAGTACATTAAGTTCAGCACTGAAGAGGTCACAGGCTAAGAGCAAGCAATATAGAAAGTGTGGGCAGCAGCAGGAGGCAAAGATACAGTCGAAACGTAATCATGTCCAAGTAGATGTGTGCACATGTATGTGGACATGTAAAACAGGCATTGACTTTAGCTGTTTGCATGACAGCTTTACCCTGATCAGGGTTTCATATTTTTATTTCCTAAACATTCATTGCAAAAGGTGTTTCTGAGTAGGAATTTGAAGCAAGATGACAGGTACCAGCAGGATATGAGTCTTAGGATCACTTCAGGCAGGGCATAGCACACATCATCTTTATGTTAATATCCTTCATAGACTCAAAGAACAGTTAGGGCTGGAAGGGACCTTAAAGCTCATCTAGTTCCAACCCCCTGCCGTGGGCAGGGACACCTTCCACTAGAGCAGGTTGCTCCAAGCCCCTGTGTCCAACCTGGCCTTGAACACTGCCAGATGTGGGGTACGATAAGCAGAAAAACCAGAAGGAACTCAGACACTACTTAAGAGGTAGGATGGGGAGGTCAAGTGTCAGCTGCAGAGACCAGCAATGTCTTCTGTAGGGAGAGGGACAAACCAGAAGGAAGTGAAAAGTGGAAGAGGAGAACGGGTGGGAGAGAGAATAATAGGAGAAATGAAGGAGAGAGGTAAGAAGCCTGAAGGGAGAGGAGTTGAGGCACAGCTGGGCTTGTCAGAGCTGGATAGCAAACAAGAAACCTTGATGTTAAATGATGGGTGATGAAAGAGAAGGTGTGAGAAGAGGTGAGCAAGATAAAAACGGGAATCAGGGAGGCAGTAAACATCAACTGAATCAAATTGAATTTGCCACTGTTTTCAGAAGGAGAAAGGAGTCCACACTGCTGGGTGGACCATCCTCCCCGTGTTTCACTCTTCTTCTGGATCATGCTAATCTTGTACAGAGAGCTCAGAAGAAACTACTCATCTTTTGTGGATGCAGTGCTGGTTTTGTTGAAAACCTGTTGTCCTAGCCAAAAAATGAATGGGCTGTGGGTAACCTTGTCACAAACAGCTCAGCTGCTGTATTCTTTAGTATGTTCCTCACATCTCTTTATCATACAGGTTTGAAATACAATGCTATTGGTTTTCCTGGCCCTTGAGATGATGAGTTTCTGTATGTATTTATTGAAATAAATGCTTTTGAGACTTCTGTTGCAGTAGTGACTGGCAGACCCTGTCATGGGCTGAGGAGGAGAAGGCAAATGCTGTACGAGTGCCACGTGAAAACCGAATAGAAGTGCCAGGAAATGTGCAATCTAAATGTAAAGACAGGAGTTCATAGGTGACCAGAGGCAGACTACAAAGAAATCCAGCAAAGTGTTCCTCAGGGCAATGATAGTCTGTCTGATCACAGGCTCTCCAATTTACCTGGAGTGCACTTCAACCGTAATTACATTTCTGAAGCACATCATTTAACATAAAGGTACCCCTGAGTAAACCTATTCGCAAGGGATAGTGCTTTTCCTGTCTCTTGCTGTTAAAGTTTGAACACATACAGGCACACGTGCCACTTGTCCTGCAGCAGGGCTCTAAATACACCACCGTGGCCAGACCCCCACCCGCAGCATGGCACTGGAGCTCTGCTGCCTGTGGGACCTTCATGGCCAGATGGGGTGATGGCAGCTGGGGCTGCTGTCAGGGTTGCTGCAAACCCTGAGCAATGTTGTTCTGTCCGGATTAAACGTGTGGAGGTATCACAGCACGTCCTATCTCATAGAACAGAACACTCACAGAATGGTTTGGGTTGGAAGGGACCTTCAAGCTCATCCAGTTCTAATCCCCTGCCACAGGCAGGGACACCTTCCACTAGAGCAGGTTGCTCCAAGCCCCTGTGTCCAACCTGGCCTTGACGAATGAAACTTTCTGTGAAAGCTGCATTAGATTAGGAAGAGACCTTGTGCTTTTATCCCAAATTACTAGTAGGAGGGGTGTTAAGGGAAACACTGTAGTACATTATTTTCTGCTGTGGGTGAAGCTATTAAGTCTCAAACCAGCTTCAGTGCAGCTGTGGGAAATTTGTGGTGAATACGGTTGATACAGCTGAAAACAGTGTGCATGTGATTGAACTTCTCTGAGGTTGTCTTTTAAGCTGATGTGGCTCTTTGCCCATCTTTGGGATCACCTTGCTTTAATTCCATTGTAAATAGGCTTTCTCAATAAAAGCAAAGGGCCCCCAGACTACAGGCAGTTTGTAAACTTGGGACTAAAATGGGTTCTATCCATGAGACTTAGTGCCTTTTGAAACACAGAGGGAGATGACAAAGCAATGTGTACTTTTGTTGTGTTTAATTTCATGGCTATTATGTGTTTTGAAAGCCTTTTAACCTCGGGGAGTGTGATCAAATGACCTTGTTTTGTTTTATAAATCTTTTTTTTAGCTAAACATTTCTGAACAATAGAACATGTTCCTAAAATCCACTACTTCGGCTGCTGCTTTTGCTTCTCTTCTTCATTTCTGTGCTCTTGTTAAATTGATAATTTTAGTAGTGGTTCCAATCGTGTTGTTGTAAGACTTTTCTTCTTGCCTTCTCAGCTGTCATTGAGTGCACAGCAGAAAGTGCTGGTGGGGTGAAGGTTAGGGAGGGACGACAGTCTCCAGAGGTGTGTGATGTGAGGAGATGCTGGTATTGGACAGTCTGGTTGCTGAGGTGCTTTCCCTGCTAGTGCTGTGGAGAAGCTGTAAAGTTTCAGCATGCCCTGGTTGCATAAGAGGAGGAAGCAGAATGAACTGAAATACAGACATCATAGATGTGGCTAACTTGTGGATGGCTTTTTCTTTTTTGTTAAAGTTTTATTAGTGCATGTTTGGAAAACCTTTTGTCCTTGCTGGGGAGCGTTCCCTGATTCAGATTCAAGTTTTCCTTTATTTCATTGCTTCTCTCTGTATAGTTTTGTAACATGACTTTGTTTTTTAAATGGGTTGAGTTTGATTGAGAAGTAGAATATTGTTCACTGTATTCTGTGGTCTGATCTTGGGCCATACAAACTGTGTTGGATTCTCAGTCAGCTCCAGTATGATACATTGAAATTTACTTTTTGTGGCTGCTCTCCAGCGGTATCCCAGGTTATCAATAAACTGATGGAAGTGGAAATGCTGGTGGGCTGCCACCCATCTGAGCTCGCTCAGCGCGAGGATTTTGCGATGAGGCTGAAGGTCCGTCGCTGGTGTCTTTTGTCTCCTTTCAGTTTCTTCCTAAGTTGAATGAATATGATGCTTAATCTTACACAGTCTGAAATGTTTATTGTAGTTAACACCATTCTTCTTTATTTAAACACATGTATTTCAGCACTGAAGTGTATGACAACGTCTAGCCCTACTGGAACATATTATAGTATGCTGTTAACATGGGTAAGATATGTACTCAGTACTGAACAGTGAAACAAATCAATTAATCAAATGTTGGCAAAGACAGAGAGGTTTTGGTGGCAAAAAGAGTGTTTTAAAATGTGGCTGATGTTGGTTATGGAACACATGCTGAGTTAACCTCATTGAACTTTTCCCCAGGAATTGATGCGCTTACAATTGGCGGGTCATTATGCTGCTCCACCTGTGTAGTGTTAAGGTCAGTGTGTTTTTCTGATTATAAACCCCATCCATACCATTCCATTATAAATTCACTACCATTCATATAATGGAATGTGCCAAAGCTCGGAGCTCATTGCAGCTGCCCCCGGTCCATGTTTAAGATCAAACAAAGTGGTTCAGGTAATTTGAACGCCTTTTCAACAACACGTCCAAGCAAGCTTCATTTGAAGTGATCTTTTGTTGTTTATGTTTTGTTCTCTTTCTTTTGTAACCTGCTAAAGCATCCATCTGATGTCAGTGTTGGTTTTGTGTGGCCTGCCCAGAATTCTTACTGAATCAAGGCGTGGTAATTATAAGATCGTGGCAAGGAGGTCCTGGGAGCAGCAGGCAACTGTGACATTGCAGTTGCACGTGTCCATGCCTAGGCAAAGCACAGAATGCATCAACCACTCACCTTCACAAGGCATTTTCTGAAACCTGCAGCTTCTAACCGTGAATTAATTCAGAGTCATCACGACACACGAATCAGCCATCACGGTAGACACTAATGTGTGAGATGCAGGAATGTGTAACTGGTACTAACCACTTACCAGGGGAGCCTGTGAGATCACGTGCATGCATAACACACTGCTGCTGTATGCATCTTCCTGCACAGCTTAGTCTTCTGAGTTGCAATGCGTTATCAAAGAGAGCCAGAATGTGCATTCAAGCTTATCTAGTGTTATTTCTGTCACTGAAATGTTGTTATGGTTGGGGCTTTTGTTGTGTGTTTGCTTCTACATTTTTCTTTGTAATTAATCATCCAAATAACTTCAATTCTGTGAAGAAGAAGAATTCAGTGAACAGCCGTACATGTAATAGGTCATTATGTTCTTCCAGTTTCATGAGGACGTATCCTTTCTGTGTTGAGTTTTGCACTTTGTAGTAGCCAGTAAGAGCCTCAGGCACTGGCAGTTTCGCTGGGGGGTATCTTGGGCCTCTGTGCAAGTTAAGCAGTACTGTAATTGCTGAGGAAATAAACGCAGCCTCTCGATGATGACAACTGAGAGTTTGTGTGACCATGTCCAGCAGCTCTCCTCCTTTCACCTCTCTGTAGCTGCAGACTCAGTGGTATTCTACATTAAACATGATGTGACACCTTCCTGGATGTATGTGCTATATATACAGTGCATACAGTCTCGCATAATGTGGTAAAGAGTTATGGGAAGGCTCCAATGACAAGTAATCCTTGAAATTCTAGCTTATGAAAACTGTTCCCAACCTGACATTTCACATGGCAGTAATCTGAATTTTGCAGCTATTGCGTCAGGTAAGTACATCTTCAGAGAAGTTTGACAGGTTCTTTTATTACTCACGGCAGGGGGGAGGAAGTATTTTGATTGTTTTCAGTTAGTCCCAAAACTCGACAAAATATCATCCCAAAAAGGTGATACAGGTCATGGTAGGGTTGCACGGTTTTTTACCAAGTGAAGAGACTCAAAAGAAAGGACCTGTTTAATAGCAGAGGGGATATCAAAAGGATCGAGAATAGGATTTGTTTTAGTAAAGCTGAGTGCATTATACCTGTTTAACTTATGAGCAAAACCATATCTTACTTGGCCACCAGATCTGTTTTGCAGCATATTCAAGTTCACCTGTGATGACAAATCTTCCCAATTTTTAAACAAGTGCATCCCTCACCACTTCCTGAGCATCTTAATGAATTTGGGGCCTTACGTATAACACACAGGAGACCCTGGAGGCTGGATTAAATACACCCCACCAAGAATCCTGCCAGAAATAGGTTGCTGACAGGACAGCAGGAGGAAAGTAAATGAACTGTGTGCTGCAGCATGTTCAGCTGGCTGTGATGATTTGTCTCCTTATGGGGGCGTCTTCTGGTTAAGATAAGTTTGGTCCTCTGTCTACGTGGGCAGCTGTAATCAGATGTACCAAAGTGCTGCACATCAAAAGCACTTGTCACAAAGTGCTGTCTATTAGATATATCACCTACCTCCTCCTTGCAAGGAGATTTGATAAGTTTGACAAGCAAACCAGAGGCACTATTTAGTCTATGACGATGAACAGCATGTATCTGCAAGGGCATTTACTTGACCTTGCAGATATGCCTTTCGAGTTGCACGTAGGCATTTGAGATAAGTGTTAGCAGTGTGAAGACTGGACTGGTACAGGGAATGCAGGACCTTTCCAAATCCCAGGGGAGGCCTGGGCACTCTTCACAGTCCTGTGTTTAAGTACCTAATTTAGTTTCTTATATTAGTTTCCTTATGTACACCCTGTATAGTCAACAGAGTAAAGTCATCCTCCTGCTGGTATTTCAGGGCACCCTTTTCTCTCCCTTAACTGTACCACTAATACAGAAAAGTTAGCCTTATGCAAGCACCCAAAGCTCAATGCAGGCTACAAGTCTGGAATGAAAAAGTACAAATGCAGCTGAAAGAAAATGTTATAACACAATCAAAAGAAGGCCTCATTTAGAAAGGAGTTAGTGCACTAGTAGATGGTGGCTCCTGCAAGTAATTCCTGACATTTAAAAGGTTTTCCCTAGATGAGGCAAAGAACAGCATCTTAACCTTTTGGTTTGGATTTAGTCCTTTGTTAGGGAAGAAGATTGATCCATCAGTTACAAAAATCAGCTTTTGTGTGAGCTTTGTGTTTGTGTTTGATCTACTTGTAGCCACTGTAGAATCCCAGACTGGTTTGGGTTGGAAGGGACCTTAAAGCTCTTCCAGTTCCAACCCCTTGCCATGGGCAGGGACACCTTCCACTAGAGCAGGTTGCTCCAAGCCCCTGTGTCCAACCTGGCCTTGAACACTGCCAGGGATGGGGCAGCCACAGCTTTTTCTGGGCACCCTGTGCCAGCGCCTCAGCACCCTCACAGGGAAGAACTTCTTCTGAATGTCTAATCTCAATCTCCCCTCTGTCAGTTTAAGCCCATTCCTCTTGTCCTGTCACTACAGGCCCTTGTCTGAAGCTCCTCTCCAGACTTCTTTAGGCCCCTTTAGGCAATGGAATTGCTCTAAGGTGTCCCCTTAGGGAGCCTTCTCTTCTCCAGGCTGAACCAGCCCAGCTCTCTCAGCCTGTCACTATAGCACATGTGCTTTTATAGTATGCTGTGTGTTTACATTAAGACACCCAGCAGTGTATTAGTAAAAAAATGCCTGTAATTAGTTTATCGTGTGTGGAGTTCATCCTTTTAATTGCACAAGTTACAGAAAAAAGATCAGGCATTGTTAATGTAGAGCTATTACCTGTGGTTTGTTTAGGCCTCAACATACAGAAACCTCTCAAACATTCTTTTTCAGCGTAGTTCTTGAACAAAAATAAACAACAAAAAATCAGTTACAGGAATGATGTCTTTATAAAGCAGTACACACAGGTGGAAACTCTACTGAAAGCTCTTTCCTAGCCAAGGCATTCCCACATATCCAAAATAAAGGGATTTACAACCCCTTTGTCTTACACCGTACTTTATGCACCCTCATTGCCTTTCTTTTTGCTAATGATAACCCAACAGTCATAAAGAGTGTGTTTTGAACATTGCAACTCTTCTCAGATGTTTGTCTCATCAGCAAAGAGCCAACAGCTCCACCAAAATCCATTTGGATGCAAACGACTTGGCAGTCCTGGGGTAAATGTCGGACTTGATGATCTTAAAGGTCTTTTCCAACCTAGCTGATCCTATGATTCTATGGAAAGGATGGTGGTTAGCCAACCTGCAAGCATGAAAGAACCCCCACAACTTGTCCTGTAGACTCGAAGCTAGGTACTGGCCATGCCAGTGAAGGCAGCAGATGGAAGGCAGTGGTAGGAGGAGAGGTGGTGCTGTGAACAAGAGCCCTTAGTCTCCTAATGTCTTTTTAATTAGAGTAATATAAGTATTGGCTGGGATGATAGTTGTGTCTTAACAGAGAAATTAAGAAATAGATTAATTTCTGGCACAACTCCCTCTTCCTGATTGCATCAGTTCCTATTTCCAGCACCAGTTTAATTGAAGGAACAATTCTCTCTATTTGCTTATGATCTGACAACTTTGGAAGGAATAACTATCCATTTGGGAGGCACAAGGGGGTTAAAGGGCACCAGCAGAAACACAGGCGTGCATTGAAAACCATCACAGCTGAACAATGCTATCGTTCCAGTTAGTAGGACAAGAGCTCTTGCAAGGAGATTTGGTAAGTTCACCATTCTTCCCATTTTATCATGGAAGTGAAAGGCTGTGAGTATTTAGGGATTTAATCTAACCTGGAGTGTTTAGGAGTTTAAATGAGCCCCAAATGACCCAATGGGACAGGATCCACTTCATAGTCTGTTGAAGTCAAGAGTCCATCTCATCCAAGACACGTGAGATCAGGCCTATGCTGAATTCACTTCAGAAGAGCTGAGAAGTTTTACATTGCCACGTGTGCAAGCTGGAGACCCGTGGGAAACCGTGTCTGTGCTGTGTGCCTTTTGATGCCACTTTAAAACCTCTTCTTGCTCTACCGGCTGTTGTCAGCCAGAAGCTCATGGGCCTTTTAAAAAATCTAAGATAAAAGGGTTTGTAATTTCTTTTGGTAAAATACAAACACACTTTTAACTTTCAGCATTTCCACGCTGAGCCCCTCCACTGCTTCCATGGTATTTTGCAGCTTTGCTGCTTGAAAGACATGTGGAAATACTTTGGTTTTGACAAGCAAAAATATTTTGATTTTACTGGAAAATGCAAGTCTGTTCTCAAAATGTGGTCTGTGGCTTTAAACCCAACTGAAAAAACCCATTATGTTATGATATGCTGCATGATAAAAGACTAATTAAACTCAATAAATGCTTAAGTCTATTAATATTTAACAATTTACAGAGCTAGCCTTAGAATGAAAAACAGTTTTCTACAAAACAGGGGGAGAGCCGTGTCAAATACATTATCTCTGACTCCCGTGTGAATATAAACTTTAATTGCATTGGGACTTTAAAAAAGGAAAATATAAATGAGGGTGGGTTTTATATTTTGCAATTTAAATTAGCCCATTCTTCATGATACTACGTTCCCACCTCTATGAATTTCTTTGCTTCTTGAAGAAAAATTATATCCTTGATGCCTCCTTTAACACGTGAGAAAAAAATCCACGTTGGGTTTAGTGGAAAGCTGGAAATCTGTCACAAAATCCATGTGGAAGATACAAGTGTATGTTGTTTCATTTGTAACTGAAATTTTCCACAGGGTGAGAACACACTGGACTGTGTATGACAAATCCCTAATGAGAAAGTGAAGCTAGAAAGGGAATAGTGTGTGATGGATTAGATCAGGTCCTGCTCACAGGGAAGTTGCTTTGCTTAGATTTCTGTTATGTTTTTGTAATGGCTTTTGCAGTGCCCTAACACCCATTTCTGCAGAGCTGTACACCTGAGGAAGTTCCCTTCTGTGAGTAATTGATTAAAACAGTGAGGCTATTAACCATTTTCTTAATAGTCTATTTTCCTGGGTTGATGGGACCTCTCCAGTTGTGCTTTCTCTCCATCTTTCACTCCCTTACCTAATCACTGCTGAAGCCGTTGGCTAATTCCAAGTGAAACAGAGAGGAGCAGTTGTCTTTGAGGTAATTATATGTCTACAAGTCTCAGGGGTTGGGGAGAGGAGGGAGACCCAAGCTGGGGCTAGGGGAAAGGCAGGTAGAGCCTGTCCATCACCGCTCCAGCAGCTGGGATGTCACTGGGGTTGTCTGTATCTTTGGACAGGAAAAAGCTGGGACTCCAGTAGAGGTTTGGTGGTGATGAAGGACAGAGCTCTGCAGGAAAACAGCTTCATTAATTCCACTGCTAACAGGGCTGTTTGTTTTTGCTTCCAGGAATGCTTTCTGAATCAGACCTGAATGTCTTTAATACAAACATTTGGCTTTTGGTTAAAGGTTAGAAAAACACAGCAATTGAGTTAATTTGTCACCAATATTGAGAGAAGTAGTACCAGAAACAACATTAGTGTGTGGCCATGGAGCTAATGCATTACCAGTGACAAATCTGTCAAATTAGTGTCCTTCCTGTTTGCAGGTCTAATGCTGTGGTGGGTTGACCCTGGTTGGATGCCAGGTGCCCACCAAACCCGAACCATCCCTTCTTCCTAGGCTTAGCTTTGCTCTCAGATTCTCTACCTCCTCACCTGCAGCGGTGCAGGAGGATGGGGAATGGGGGTTGTGGTCAGTTCACTACACATTGTCTCTGCTGCTCCTTCCTCCTCACTGGGAGGGCTCCTCACACTGTTCCTCTGCTCCAGTGTGGGGTCCCTCCCAGGGACACGGTGCTCCATGAAACTTCTCCAGTGTGGGTCCCTTCCATGGGGTGCAGTCCTTCAGGAACAGACTGCTCCAGTGTGGGTTCCCCGTGGGGTCACAAGTCCTGCAGCAAACCTGCTCCAGCTTGGGGTCCTCTCTCCTTAGGGCCATGGGTCCTGCCAGGACCCTGCTCCAGTGCGGGCTTCCCACAGGATCACAGCCTCCTTTGGGCAACCCCCTGCTCCAGCATGGGGTCCTCCATGGGCTGCAGGGGCACAGCCTGCCTCACTATGGGCTGCACCATGGGCTGCAGGGGAATCTACTCTGGCACCTGGAGCACTTCCTCCTCCTTCTCCATTGACCTTGGTGTCTGCAGAGCTGTTCCTCTCACACATGCATTCTCACTCCTCTCTCCAGCTGCAGTTGCTCCTGTGCAGTAACTTTTTCCCCTTCTTAAATACATTCTCTCAGAGGTGATCCCATCATCGCTGAGTGGCTCAGCCTTGGCCAGTGCTGGGTCTGTCTTGGATCCAGTTGGCATTGGCTCACTTGGACACAGGGGAAGCTTCTGGCAGCTTCTCACAGAAGCTTCTCACACCTGCAGCCCCCCTGCTACCAAAACCTTGGCATGCAAATCCAGTACATACACACAAATTCTTGCAGTGCTTCAGAACCCTGAATGGAAATGCTTGCTCAAAAGTCAAGTTTTAACCTCGTTGACATTCCAGTTTTACTGCCTAAGGTTGAGCAGCATTTTACCCAGTAAGTAATACCATCAATTTAAAAGTAGCATCTGTGGACCAAAGTGTTGCTTCATTCATTTGTGCATGGAATGGCACAGGAGGTAGTGCTCATTGTCCTTAGGAGGCTGGAACTGAGTCCCACACCAAGACATCCAAGCAGGGTCTGGTCGCTTGCATGGCTGCAGCCTTGCTGCCTGGTGATGTGAGTGTTTCAGGCTTTCTTCCAGAACTCAGGTTTAGTGCCTGCAGACCCATGTAGTGTTCCAACTTGCTTACTTGTGCAGGCTTCTATAAATACTAGCTCATTAAACTGTAGCCTTTCATCGCAATGCCCTAGAACCTAATCCTTGATGGATTTAGGACACTTCCTTGACAGAGGTGTTGTTACCAAAAAAGTAGGTTAAAAAAATTCTTTGGGCCTTACTTGAAGTGTAGTGTTAAAAACTGTAATTACTTCTCTTCCATGAGGATTCAGTGGCAGCAAAAATCGTTTGGTTAAGGCTAACTGTCCTCATTAAAGTTAAATGTAACTATGGTTTGAACCTTCATTCAGAACTGTTCTTGTACTTTCGTCTGTGGGTGAGTGGAACATACCATCTCCAGTCACCTTTGCAGATGTCCTTCCTCTTTGAAAACTCTCATGAGACCTTTTGAACCGGAGTAAAAAAGTAAATTGGAACCTCATGGAGTAATGTGAGCATTATACACAACTGTACATATGACTGCATGACAACATAGTAGTGTCTAATTTGGTGTACTGGCAGCACAGTAGGTATGGGTGACGTTCAGATCCCGTCAGAATGGGACTTGCCCTGCTCTGTGTGCAGGTCCTGTTTGTCTTGGTGGTGGTCAGTGGGGCTTGTCTCTGGTTGGAGGAGCCTGCACCAGTTTGCTCTTCATCTCCTTGATCTAGTTCTCCTCTGGTTGTTCTGTGCAGTTTCTGCTCTGAAAATCTGCTCTATGTCCACACTTGTTTTCCAGGGGGGAATTACCAGGCTACCTTTCATCTAACCTTGCCAGCAGTTCCCCAGAAAACCTTCAGCACATAGCTCAGAACTGGCTTACAGTGCTCCAGAGGAAAGCAGAGTCTCTGGATGCAGCTTCTATTCTCTCATGTAGGATTATTTTTGTGCCCTAGATAAAGCCAGTTCTTTGTAAAACCTGAATCTTGTTCCTTAGCTAGAGACTGTAATACCAGAGCTCCTCACTTCCTCTTGGGATAGCTTCCCCAGTGTCTTTGCTTTCTCATGAATACAATTAGAATAGCAACTGAGTATGATTTATACAATCAAAACATAAACAACTTTGAATAAAGATGAAACAGTAAGTAGCAAACTGGTTTGGAGATAGCTATCTGAGGCCAGTTTTACCTGCCCAGGAAGAGAGAAATCTCACCCTTTAAACTATGCCTTGTGGGTTCTATCAGTAGTGTTAAGTTTCTCATGGCATCAGGATTATTAAGAGTAAAATATTGGAGCTGAGGCACTACTAAACATAAATCAGTTTTCTTTTGCTGTTTTTCAGTGCAAAATAAGAACTCTTAATCCTCAAAACCTTTGTTAGAAAAGATTTTTCTTGAAAACAAACCAAACGACACAGAATGAACTTTAGATAGATGTGTTTATAAAGAAATTATTACAGAAAATAGCAGGATGTTGTCATGATCTCCCCAAGAGTATACAGACATAAGAAATCAGTGTGTTGAGAACAAGCTTAAATGTGGAAGTCGAACTCTTAATATTGCAAGCAGTTTTCATTCTGCCCTCCAGTGACAGCAGACAAAAACCATGCAATAATGATGAATACGCTTCAGTGACTGATGTTCCAGTTTAAATCCATGAGGGGCTTCTTTTCTTTGGAAAAATAATGAAGTGTGTTGGATTCTATTATTATAATTGCATAGGAAAAAACATTCAGATATCATGGTCTAAAAGTAATTATATTCTAATTAATCCTAACCTGTCAAATGACACGTTTGTTTCTAGGTTTTGAGATCTTATTCTATGAGTAGTTCTGTGATCTGTGTTCTAAAATGCAACTTGCTGTTCTACCTGGTTGTCTAATGTGTTTTCTAACAGAATAGGTTATAGCACGGATGAAAATGTTTGAAGTGCTTCAGTTAAAATATGAACTCTTGATTTTCCATGTCTGGTTAGCCCTTGTGAACTGCAGCTGTTGACAATGATACAGTTTTTCCTTTGCTTTACAAAGTCATTGAAGTCAGAGAGAGTTTTGCATTTAATTTTATCGGAAGCAGGATCAAGCATACTCAAGTAGATGCATTTCTGTGTTTGTCTGGAGGTAATATCATAATAACAGGACTTCTAGAGCCAATTAGTTGTAAAATGCGAGGGAATATTCTAAGCCTTATTGAAAGGTAGAAGATAGAGCTGAGGGCATGTTCCAAAGCTGGTGTCTGGTTCAGAGACTGGTTTATTGCAATAGTTTGTTGTTGTTTGTAGATCAAAGGAGTGGTTGATGTAGGCATGAATACTCGACAGCCTGCTAATACCTACCTGCCTCGCTGCTGGAGGAGGTTAAGATGCTGACACTTCAAACCACTTTCCTCTTAAAGAAATACAGACAGGAGTAAGCAGCATGACAGAGTGCAGGGGCAATGAATGAAACGTGAATTTAAAACATTCTCTTTGCTGTGGAGTGGTGGTCAGCTGAAGGGAACCGTGAGTGAAAGGGCCCTTCTTCCATCCCTCCTTGGTTTTGTGTGTTTATTGTCTCTACTTGTTAATCCACGTGTTATCCTATGTGTGGTACAGTGAGTGATGCCTAGCGCCCTATCCCTTCCTACGTATGGGTGAGGGGAGGGTGGTGGTATTGGTGAGTGAGGAAGAGGAGCTATGGCCTGAGGATAAAAAGGGTTGGAGAGGAGAGGAAAATGCATGGTCACCTGGGAGTATGGTATTGGCTTTGACATGAGGGATGTAGGACAGGGGAAATGGGGACCTTGCTGATGGCCTGGAATAGAGGGAGGGAAACCATACACAGCTCCTGCAGGGAATGGCACTCATGGTGACAGAAATGTCACAAGTCATAGCAGCAATGAGCCTCTTGTGGTGTGTGTATATGGATCCCTTTGACCGCACACAGGAGTCCAGGTAGAGAGGGAAGTATAGGTGTGGGAATAACGCATGGGTAGATCTGAGCTCTGCAGGGTAAATCCTTTGATACATACATTCATGAACCTTTTGCTTGCAAAGATTCATACTTGTGTCTGAAGGGAGTTTGATATCAACGTCTTCACTTTGTGTTTGGTTGCTTCCTGTTGCCTTTTGGGGGCGGGGCAGTGGGTGAGGGTGGTTTATATGTAATAACTGTGCCTGAGACCTGTGTAATACATTAGACAACTTTTCTTCTATCTGGTAGCACTACAGATATCACGTGAGCTTTGTTTTTTAGCAAAACAGTTGTCATGGCAGAAGGTGTAATACATTCTTAGTGGTAGAGAATGGTGGGATTTTTGTAACTCACATCTCATAAGAAATTAAGAGGTTTTTTCTGCAAAATAATTTCAGAGGAGTCTTTGGACTGTGGGGAAGGGATATGGGAAATGTGGGACTGCTTCTGAGCAGTGAAATGACTGTACCTGACAGTTCTGGGAAACCTTGTACGTTATTGGATATCTTTCTGCAACTCATATTTACATCATTTCATTAGTAGTCTCTTAAATTTTTGAAGATGTCTTCACAGCTTTTCCTGTAAACCTTTGCTGCTTTTACTGGCACACTTTTGCAAAGATCTGTACATAAAATGTATACATTATACTGAGTGTTTTCTTTGATTTTTCTCTGCTTTGATTTTCTCTGGATGTACTGTCTAGTTACAGTTGCCTAGAAAATCAGACTGTTCTTAAATAATCAGGCAGTAGTTTAGTATGGGTTTTTAAATACGCCTTATTTCTATTTCACATACCTGAATGTACTTGCAATACATATTTTCTGTTACCCTCAGGAGTGTTTTGCCCATTTATCTTTATATAATATAAAATCTTATAGCTTGAGAGGTTCATACACAGGTCTGGCTCCTTCCTATCTAGCTGCCATGGGTTAACCCCAGCTGGCAACTAACACGAGCCTGACATGGCTAACCTAGGATCCCAACAGTCCGTGACTCCTCAAAGAGGTAATGAAGAGAGGTGGAGTTGAATCCTCTCTGGGAAAGCCTTACCTCAGCCTCAGTCTTTTTCAGGAGAAGCCTGTTTCTTCCGTTTGAGTACACTGGGAGTCTTGGGAACCTGCATTCCTAAAGGAGGTGACTCAAGTACTCAAAGCTTGAGCTTTATGAAGCTGGGTCTCTGTTAGTGCTGTTAAAGATGGTTAATCTTTTGCATGGGTAAAGTACTTGAACTGAAGCCACTGGTTATAAAAATCCACGAGGTCAGAGATGTCTGTTATCATATGCTGTGCTGAAACTGCAACAGGGCATCCAACATGGATACGGCTTCTCAGTAGGAGTATCAGTTGATCACTTTACAGAAGAGCATCAGTGTTTTCAGCCTCCAGAGAAGAGAGTCCCTGTTCTTACCTCCTGCCTCCTAAAACCCCTTTGGAGTAAACAGCATTCTTGGGAAACCAGCTGAGTCCAGCTGTGCAGTGGACCTGATAAATGCAGTGACGATCCTTATATAGATCAGCGTGGGGGCACACAGGCTTCTGGGGACAGGTCTCTACAGAGTGCGATGCTTTTCTGTATTAAATAGCAGAGTAAAACAGTACCAGTGCCTGGTTACAGAATGATTGCATGGTCCTGCCTCTCTCTGGTACTGCAGCAGCACTTCTCTGCCTGCTTCTGATGTTTAAAACCAACTGCATTAAAAATACAAATTTGTTGTTACGTGCACTGTAAAGCACCAATGAGGGCAAGTTTTGTGGGCTTTGGAGTATTTGATAGTAACATATGAGCAGATCCTAAGGTTATTTCTTCAATCTCATAGCATGGGAAGACCAGAGTGAAGCTGTGCAGTGTTGTCTTGGTTTAAGATGTTACCATGTTGACTCTTCTATTATTTCCTTGTTCTCTTTTTGAGATGTTTATGTTCAGGCCGTATTGTGTTTTTACCACATTGAGTGCCTGAATATGTCCTTTAAAAACACTGGCAATGTTTGCAGACCTTTTTTTCTGTAACAGGTAAGTCTGATGGCTGTTTCTCATCCCTTGTTGTGCCAAACTGCTGAGACAAGACTGTTTTCACCTACTGATTTCAAGAGAAAATAAGAAATTAATTCTGTCCTTAGCTGCATTCTATTGCAGAAACTTCCCAGTGCTTTATGTAGTGAACTTGGGTGGATTATCATCATGCAAATGTGTTGAATGTAAGATTGTTAGTTGTTCCTTGTTAGACGCAAGTATTCTACAGTGTAGAAGCTTGGAATCATCTAAAATGGGTAAAATGTCACCTTTATCAGAAACTTGTTTCATTTATATACTTAGAGGAGTGCAAATCTTAATTCTTGGAATCGTTTAACTGGAGATACAATGTGTCTATCTTTTAGCATGCTCTCTTTGGTTCATTAGCCAACACTTTGTTTTACTTCTTCCAGAGAGAGAAGGAAAAAAGCATCGTTCATTTTTTTCCCCTTTCTTTTTCTGAATTCCAAGAATTTCCCTCCAGTCATTGCTCCATGATCCAGCTTCCATCTGCTTGTGCCCAGGAGATTGCTTAAGTGCTCTCAGTGTGTTTTTCCTTCATAGATGCTAAGAGTGCCCCTGGTTACTGGGCTGCCAGCTTTTGCTGCCTTATGACTAATAGGCCTGCATCAGGAATCAATCCCAGGCACCGGCACCGAACCTTGCTGGGTTGAACTTGAGGCCAGCTCTTTCATTTTGATTCTCATTTGTGCACTGATTTGCTCATCACTGAAGCGAAGTTAAATGTAAGAGGATACATTAACATAGCAGTAAAGCTAGACTGGAAGCGCACAAAGGTCAGGAAATGGAAAAATGAGCTACCTCATAACATCCATTTGTTCCATGGCTGATGTGTAATGGCTTTGCTTTTCAATTAGTGTTTATTATAGCCATATAAATAGATATATTCTGCCTTAGATGTGCAATATTGAGACAAATGCACTTGAAGCTCTTTAGTGTTATTATGGCACGCATCCCTCTGAAATGTTTGCAGCCTTCATTTCAGTCTTCCCAAGAGCAGCAGTTTCATCTATGTACTCTATCATATCTTGCAGGGGAAAAGGGGGTCAGTAGACAACGGAAGCCTGCGTGTCCCTTGTGCTGTTAAATGATTCCTTTGGAGCACTGAGAAACCATTATTGTGCCTCTCAAACACATGGAGAGCTCCAAACTCTTTGACTTCATAGCATTCTCCAATCCCAAGCTTGATGATTTTCATGTTGGTTTCAGCAAGTCAGATGCTGGATCATTTGCACTATGTATTGCCTCAGTATTTTGCTCTGGGTGTTCACACTTGGGCTGGGAACTAAGTTTTTGTCATCCAGCCAATTAAACCTTTCATACAGGCTGTTAGTAGCTTATATGTCTGTTAGTACAATGTCCTTCTTGATACACACAGTCCTACCTTCCTGAAAGCTGCTCAAAAGACTTCTGCTGTTGTAACTTACCACTTTCACCAGGTTACCCTATTTGGTTTTGTATCTGCCTTAGCTCCTTCTTGTTGTTTACAAAACACATACACCTTGCAAATGAAGGATAAAAGCTTATCAGGAGAACCTTTGTCTCTGGAGCAAATGAGACTGATTCCACATCTGATTTGCCTGACTTGACTACTGGCCTGTTAAATTGTCAGGTGGACAAATGTGCTCTGTCCCAACCTTCCTGCCACACAAACCCATCTCGCTGTCTTTCTCAGTACTTGCCCTTGAAATTTTGGTTGCAATGATGCTTGCAGACATCTGTATGACTACACGTGTCTCGGTTTGAGCCCACTGTCATGCTGGCTGATATTTTCACCTCGTTCCCTTTAATTTCTTCCTCTGGTAATGCTCCAGTGATGGGTTGTATTTCAGTCATATAATATCTTTGGTATGGACAGTAAAAGTCTGTTGTACCACCATCCTAACTTGCACAAATTCATCTTCTCTGACAAAGCAGCAATAGGAAGTAACAGTTGTCAGCCCAAATATCTGAAAGACAGCTCCTAATTGTCTGACAGAGAAATGAGTTGCATCCTTGCAGATGCTTAGCTGAGATCTATCCTCTGTATTGCTAAAGCATCACGTACCTTTCTGGAATGAATTAGAGTGATAAATTAAAGTCCCTGACATGAAGCCCTTCAGCTCTCCAGGGGAAGTTGCTGCACGGCAGCTCTGAATCCCTTAGTGAAATTCAGCTAGCAGTAATGGTGTGAAACCTTCCAGCCAGAGGGATTCTTCATGTCTCAGAGAGGGAGATGGTAGCGTTTTCTCAGGTGGTGAAGGAAGAGGCTCTCTGCTGTCCCAATGCCAAACAGCAACTGGGCAAGGAGAGAGGTGTCAGTGTGCAAAGGAGAGAACGTGGAAGGAAAATCCATGTTATTCCTTGGTATTAGTGATTAAAGGTTTTCTATGTGTACATTTTTGAGATCAGTTTTCTTTACAATCAGATCTCACCTGTCATTTCTTTTGCATTTATATAAGGAAAAAAATAATATCTTGAATTAATTTTTGACCTTTGTTTTCCTTAGAGGGACTAAGTGACAGAAATAAGGTAAGTTCTGCCCTCAGATAATCCTCTAAAAAATCTCATTTTGAGTAGGACTTTTATGTGGCTGGTAGAGCTTTAGAGAGCTTTCCTGAACTTTGTGACAGTCGGAGGGCCAGTGAGAGGGGGGAAACATCCCTTTAGCTAGTTCTGCTCAGCACACTAATACTTTATAGCTAAATACTTATTGCCATAGCTGTCTGTACACAAAAGGGTATGAAGAAACCAAAATTGCTAAATTCATTGGAGTAAATGCTTATTTGTGCTAGAGTAGCTGATAGCAGTAGAAAACCTAGGTGATATTTGTATTTCTTGACATAAGGTTCATTTAGAAGTTGTCTCTTAAACAGGTAATTGAAAATTGTTTGTGTGTTGTATTACGTATTATGTATATCTAAATGAGGAATGTAAAGGGAAAGACCTTTGTATCTGCTATTTGATGTGTCAAAACCTAAAGTGACTGGACATCACTGATACAACTGAAATGTTGTACATTCTTGTCACCTCATTCCTCCTGTCTTAGGTAAGTTCAGACATAGGAAATAGCCAAGAAGTGCATCACTCACCACTGCAGTATTGGCACCCTTACCTTAGGACAAGCTTGAGCTCACATGTTGAACATACCATGTGCATGATGCACTTAAGTGTGGCAAGATGCAGAAATCTGGTAATCCAGGACAAAAAGGTTAAGCAGCGTAAGGAGAAAACCACCTTTCCTCTTACATGCATAGACACCCTGAGCAGCAAAGTCTCTCCTCACTTCTGACCATCATACAAGTGGTGAGGTGAGTGGCTGGGAAAATGAAGCTTGGGGGTCATTTGGTACAGAAGGTCCATGGGTGGAAATTCCCCTAGGAAGGCTGACTGTAGAAGCAGCTCTGAAGTGACTGTTTTGAGCCAGGGTCAGAGAGGGATTTGTTTCTGCTGACAACCAACCTTGATCTGCTAACATGCTTCCAATACCTAAAGAGGGCTTACAGGAAATCTGGAGAGGGGCTTTTTACAAGGGCCTGTAGTGGCATGACAAGGGGGATGGCTTTAACCTGACAGAGAAGAGATTGAGATTAGACATTAGGAAATTCTTCCCTGTGAGGGTGCTGAGGCGCTGGCACAGGGTGCCCAGAGAAGCTGTGGCTGCCCCATCCCTGGCAGTGTTCAAGGCCAGGTTGGACACAGGGGCTTGGAGCAACCTGCTCTAGTGGAAGGATCTTACTATGGCTGGGATTCTTATCATCAAGGCTGGGGGACCTTGTAAATGCTTCAGACAGTTGCATGGAAAACATGCAAAGCTGGTAATAAAATGTGGAGTAACCTCTTTTCTACTTATTCATACAGCCGTGCTTGTATTTTGATGGCATTATTTAATCCAGTTAATGATGTGTGGCTGTTGTCCTGTTTGTGTGGGATATTTTTCACTTCAGGGATTTTGTTTTTTGCAGATTAATATATTGTGTAGAATCAGTGCTGGAAATATGAGCTACTCAGATTTCTGCAGAATGTCACTTTCTGGATTGCTTTCAGATTAAGCCATTTGTTCCACTGGCATCAACATACAGGAAAATGGGAGTTTATGGAATTAGAACATAGTGATGAATTTACCATTTTCATTAAAACTGCTTAAAGTCATGCTGAAGCTGAAAAAATCAAATGTTTATGTCTAATTTAATTTGAAAGTGTGGTGTTAATTGATACTCTACATCCATTAACATTCAGAAATGAATGTCTCTGCAGAACCACTGCTCCTTGGAGTAATTTGTCACGAGAAATAAAATGTCTGCCTTTGTACTGAAGTAGCTTTTGGGTAGCATCCTATGAGTGAAGGAACCCATGTTAATGGTACAGACTAATCTAGAAGCAGGGGCTTGAAGTTCTTCACATTGCTATGTCCCCGTTATTCAACCAATAGTAGTTGTCTCGGGTGCTGTTGTGACAGCAGATGCTGCCTTTGCTAAGAAATTCCTGTTGATTTTAAATTCCTGGCTCGAGTGTGATAGTTGTGTGTGTCCACAAGTGCTTTGCAGGTTAGAAAACGTTCACAGCATGTGAGCCCCTGGTTTTTGCTGAGAGACGCATTTCTTGTTCACAGGGAATATCGGTCTTTATACAACAAAGCGAACTCTCTTTTCAAACAGTGAATAAACACAACTGAGAAAACAAGCAGCAAAGACGTGGTTAGATGCGTAGCAAATGCAACACTATGTACTTTGGTTCCTTCTCTTATTCCTGTAGCTCTAAGGTAGCCTTTTGCATTACTAGTTTCAACCTTGCCAGCACGTAGTGTGGGGTGTAACATTCCCATCAGAGCTATTTTTGCTTATGAACCCTGTGTAATGCAGTAAGTGAGGATTTGGGTCAGTGGACCGTAAGCATTGTAGGGCAGCGTTTGTAAAGTGACAGCATATTCTTGGGGTACAAACATGCTACTTGAATTTTTTGTTCTCTGGACAATATTCGTGCAAGAGTCCCAAGGCACAAAAATAAGCTTCTTAATTATTGCACAAATATTGGTATTAATAAATAATTATTTTTTCAGGACTTGCTGTTCTTCTGTGCTTTGCTTAACAAAGCAAGGGTTAAACAACTGCTTGGCTGGACAAAGAAGCTGTGATTTTTCTTCCGCTTAATTTGTTTGAGTTCAAAGGGATGATCTGACTTCTGATCATGTGAAAAGCATTTCATAGCATACTGGAAAGCTGTCTGGTTTTGTATCTGACGGACTTGACAGCATGGTTGGCAACAGTGGGATAATGGAAGGCTAATGAATAATGAAAAGCTGAGTGATTGAAATAGCAGAGCTTCAGGGAGAGAGGAGGGAAAGCTGGGAAGGAAAATGGCAAAACCAAACAGGACAGAAGGAAGGAATAACCAGTATTTTGATCACTATCAGAGCGTGTCTCCACATCAGAATTTAACCCAGTCGTAACTTAAGCATTCTCTATCTGCCAGCTCACAAGAGCTCTTAACTCATGCCCTGTGACACATTTTGTACAAGTCACTTGGCTTGCCTTGAGGAAGGAGGATAGGTTGGAATTTAAATCTTTTTCCAGCTGCTAGGGTGATGACTACTCTGCAGTAACCTTCTCAATTCCCATTAATTGTCCAGTGCATTCCCAAAGTCCTGCCAGAGTGAGTGTGCATCGTATCTCACAGTCTACTGCAAAACCAGAGCAGAGCAACAGCATCAGAAGCTGTATCAGCTGCACTGAGAGACACTGCAACATGTAGTTTGTATTTATACTTGAGTGAAGATGCCCCTGTTTTGGTAACAGGGATACCTCAATTTTCCTGGCAGTCACTCTTCAGATCTCTAGCAGGGAGGAAGAGCTCTTACCACTGCTAACTAGTCTCTCCACATGGGATACGGTCTCTGGGGGGACTGTGCTTAGGAAGGATTCCTCTGCAAATGTAACATGAATTACTGGGGAGAAGACTTAACTCCGGGTGTCAAAAGTGGGAAGCCTGTTTCCTGATATTAAAAGAGAATGGCTCTCTAGCAGTTTGATAGTCATGATATTTGTGTCTGGATGCATGATGAACATGGAGGAAGCCAGCTACTATTGACTTCCTCACAACTGCCAGTTGTGGCTGAGTGTGGTGGTGCAAGGCTTACCCTTATACTTGTCATGCTAAGAATTAGGGAGCAGGAGTTGAGTTAGCACTGTGTTTCCTGCTATGCCTCTTTTTTTGCAATGCCAAATGGAAAAGAAATCTGCTCCTTTCTCATTCTGATGTACCACTTCTCCTGAGCTTTGATATCAAAAATGAATACTACTGTAAATACTCTGCTTTCTTTTTCTCTTTGCAGAATCTGTACCAAAACAGGTTCCTGGGCCTGGCAGCCATGGCGTCTCCATCTAGGAACTCACAAAGTCGGCGCCGGTGCAAAGAGCCTCTCAGATACAGCTATAACCCTGACCAGTTCCATAACATGGACATCAGGAACAACTCCCATGAGACGGTCACCATTCCTAGGTCTACCAGTGACACAGACCTTGTCACTTCAGACAGCCGGTCTACCCTGATGGTCAGCAGCTCCTACTACTCCATCGGGCATTCGCAGGACCTAGTGATATACTGGGATATAAAGGAGGAAGTGGATGCAGGGGACTGGATTGGCATGTATCTTATAGGTGAGTCCCTCTTACTCCGTCCCCTTTGAGTTTCTTGCTGCTTTATTTAGTTGTATGTGTTAGGGAAGTATGAGCTAATACAGCTCCATGAGTATAGTCTTCAAGAGGGTTTATATGTTAAAAGAGTTTTTTTGTGCTTCTGAATTGCTGGTTGCAGTCCTGGTGCTTGCTGCTTCTTCAGCAGAGATATGAGAAGGCTTTCTGTGGACAGACTCTTGAAATTTCAAGCTATTTTCATTTGAAAGCCTTTTGGATTTGGGGAAAATCTCTCCTGTATAAAGACAGCATAGTATTTGCAGGGTTTCCTCTCGAGTCCTTGAGTAATCTGTGACAGCTGAGAGGTTTTACAAGTCAAGAACATGAATCATTTAAAAACCTTGTGAAACAGTATAACAGAATGCCTGTTTCTGTATAGCCAGAGGATATTTTGATATGAACAAGAATTATAGACTGAGGCAGTCTGGAATTGTCCCAGAAAATTTTGTTGTGATGGGTTTTATTTATACTGGAAGCTGTATGTCAACATATTTTTGGCATTTGCATCTAGTAAATCCAGCCCGACATAAGAGTAAGAAATGGTTTCAATACACTTTTACCTGGTTGTTCCACATCACCATAAAATTAGTGGGTTTTTAAGCTGGTTTGGTTCCTATGGAAATGGTCCTGCTGCCTAGGCTGAAGTCCTGTGTTAACTCTTTGCCCTCTGGTAAGTTTGAACATGGTAGATCAGTTTCAGACACTTGTGTCTATAGATTAGAAGTCTTAAAAATGTGAAGTTCTTAAATGTTTCCTGAAAACCAGTGACTTGGTAAAGAAGACAAACTGAAATTGGTGCCCCCACAAAGGGAAATGCTAGTAAAACATGGCCCATATCCGTTTGGGTAAGTGTCTCTAGCACTAAGCATGTGTTTTAATTCAAATGGCACTGTTTCATCTTGCCCAGGTAAAGCATACAGTGTTGTGAGTTGGGCTTTTGGAGCGATCACAGTGGGTATTGTAGGGAGCTGTGGTATTACTTAAGTGCTTTAGTGGATAAACCCAGGTGTTTTGGCATCACGTGCTGAGGATATTGGCAACACAAATGCTGGTGACGTGGGGGATGTGAGAAGGTACTGAATGGGAGTCTGAGCATGTAGAGGAACCCTAGTGGCACAGTGTCAGGCACTGGATATTGAGTTCAAGGTATTGGAGAAAGATGGAGATGAGGGTGGCTGTTTAGGATGTGGAGGGAAAGGAATGGGCTTTT
Organism: Nestor notabilis; assembly: GCF_000696875.1. NCBI lineage: Eukaryota > Metazoa > Chordata > Aves > Psittaciformes > Psittacidae > Nestor > Nestor notabilis. Next base: position 173,699 of record NW_009929742.1, on the reverse strand, counting down.
CACTAAGACAGGCTGCAGTACTTGTTCCTGTGAGTAACCTCATAAAATACCCTGCTTTAAGCTTCTGAAATTTAATACCTTTTAGGAAAAAAACAAGAGACTGGATCTAGAATCATAGAACAGTTAGGGTTGGAAAGGACCTTAAGATCATCTTTTTCCAATCCCAGTCTCGTTTGTTTGCCTGAACAGAATTACTTGAGTTTACAGTTGAGCTTGCAGTTGAGTGTTTTACTGGAACAGATGAGAAGACACAGCAGCCCCCAGTACTAATCACTAAGGAATACTCTGAGCCTATTCTGCCATAGTGCAGGCAACTGCTAAAGGATTGTATTGCTTCAGTAAAGAGACAAGGCATGCCTTCTGGTGGTCTGGAGTCAAGAGAGTGCATAGAGCTGTTTCACATTGACTGAGCCTGTTGAACCAGGTTTCATACCTCAGATATTGTAGCCAGGGCTGTGAAGACACATTCTAAATTCTTTTGATAGGTAACCTGAATACATAGAGGTTTAACTGGGCAAAAGAAAATCCACCTTGCTACTGCTGCTTAATTTACCATATCAAACAGGATCTTGCTCCAGACACCCCAGTAAATTAGAAGTGCAAATTGTGAAGTGTATCCTTGCCCTTGCTGGCTGAATGCCTGGTGTTAATGGTGATAGTCAATGGCTTGTTCCAAGAAACACTGCTGCCAAATGAAAAATGAATAGTGTGTCCAGTCCCTAAGAAACCAACAGTTGACCTTTGCTGTCTTTGAAGGTGTTTTGTCTCCAGCCTCTCAGGTTCCCAATCTAAATGACTGAGGAAATAGCAAGTAGCAGCACTCCTCGTTCCTTTTACTTGTCTTCCCCTCTTCCCACTCCTCCCCTTCCAGAATATAATGTAAGGTGTAAAGCTTTGGTGTTTTGGTTCCCTTAAAGAAAGAACATAGGAGACCATGGGAGATCACTTGGGTTTTGATGTTAGTTTAATGTGGAAACCACTCAGAACCTGGGCAGTTAACTGGCACTATGGCTCTATTCACATTAACAAAGTAGGGGGAAGCAGTAGGAATGGGTCTGTAGAAGCAAACATCTGGTGAATGCGTTTTGGGGGCCTGGCTTTAGAACAGTCTCAAGTCTGGCAGACTGAATCATAGAATAGTTAGGGTTGGAAAGGACCTTAAGATCAATGCCCTTGAGTTGCTGTAGTGCATCTTTCAGTTTAGCTTTGTCAGGACGGAATCGAGTTTGTGTGCCCAAAAATCACCACACAGTCTGGTGGAAACAAAGTAGGGACAACTGGAAGGGTCATTACAAAAGCATGCTTCTGACCTGGAATAAGACACTATATTCAGTGTCTGTGACCAGTCCGTAGGGGTGGGAGATTCAGACATCCCTAATGGCTTAGGTTTGTGTGTTTGCTTTTACACAGGTTTTAGGAATCTGCACTCCTGTTTGGAGAGGGAATGTTCCTGACCTTGTGGGTATGACCTTCCCAATGTAAACTGATATATGACTATGTTTTGAATTAACAGCCAGACTGGAACAAGAGAACCAGGGAAACTCTGAGCTTTTCCCAGTCTGCTCCATAGAAGATTAGTGTTGAAGCCTATTATTACCACTTGCATGGCAACACTGTTAACTCTCGCATGGCTGCTGGTTGTTCTAGTGTTTGTCTCAAAGCCAGCTTGTGGATATAGCCCAATCCTTTTTGTGATTATTTGGGTTGATTAAATTTGAGCTGAAAGGTTTGAATGTAGCAATATTTAATATTGTGGAGAGTCATGAGAAAAATGGGAAATTATTTTCATCCTTGGAGTATCAGGTATAGATTTTCTTTACAACTTGGTGTGGGAGCATTAGAGTTGGTATTTGTTATTGTGGGAACTCCTGGGTATCCCAGGAGGGGACTATGGAACAGCAGAAAAGGATGCAGTTCTCACCTTAGAGGAGTTTAACCATTCTAGCAAATAATTCTCCAAATAATTTTGTACGAGTGTTGGTTTTGAAACACATAAATCTTAGTCTGTTCCCACCACCGCTGCCATCACTACAATTTTGATGATACCCAGTAAACTACAGGCTTCAGAACAAAGATGTTCCAAGTCTGGGGAAATACATATGATAAAAAAGGCTTCTGAAAGAAAAAGAGCAAAAATCCTGTAGCTCATATGTTTTGATACCATGGGGATGCTACTCAAAGGTTAAAGTAACCCAAAAGAAGAGCTAAAGGGAGTCCTCCCTGTATGGGAATTCTGGCAGCTTGCTCCTCATGTGAAGGAGCCACAGCCCCTTTTATCGCAAGGTATCTGTTTTTTCCCCCCTTCAATCTATATGCACGTTTGTAAGGGTGGGAAACAGTCTTTGCAGAAGCAGTTAAAAGCTGGATTTAAATTGGTTATTAGAATTAATTTTGTTCTTGGTCTCACAAAGGCAACAAGTTGTTCTCTTGTAAAACGGTGCGAAGAAAAGGTGGTCATGTGTCCCATGGCAAAAAATAGTATTGAGTATATCCTCCCTGCAGCTGCATGAAAACATCCATGCACCCGTGCATGGTTTTGATGAAGGGACATAGAAAACCTCCTTAATTGAAGGGACGAGACTAAATGTTGTCTCTGTTAAAATATAGATGTTATTAAGTGTTAGTTAGTTCTTAGCTAAGAAGATGAGCCAGCTAGGTGTGTACACACATGAGTATTGTTGTTGAAGTTCTTTCCACTTGTATCAAAGATGAACCTTTCAAGAGGGGAGTTTGAGAGGGGCAGTTGTGAGGGGAGAGGAGGGAGGCCATGAGAGGTGAGGGAAGATCATGAGAGGAGAGCAGGGGTGGCTGCAGGCTGCGAGGGGGGGCCATGAGGGG
>NW_009929742.1:148531-170787 GCF_000696875.1 Nestor notabilis | reverse complement strand
GTGGAGATGTTGAGGGGAGATCAGTTGTCTCTTGGTGACATGGTTTAGTGGTGGGCTTGGCAGTCCTGGGGTAACGGTTGGATTCGATGATCTTGGAGGTCTTTTCCAACCTAGCTGGTTCTGTGATTACTTCAGTGCATTTTAAGATTAGCCATGTTAAGACGGCAGAAAGAATGGGAATTGGGAGAACAAGCCTTTCGGGGTGTCTAAGACATATTGTGCCTTCAGAAGTGGGAATGTTCCTGCTAAGCTTGAACTCTAGAGATGTTCTAACTTCCCCTTATATATATCATGTATCAGCTCTGAGCTATGCAGAGGAACCTCTAAATTCTGTAAGAGCTCACCTGAGATGTGCATGTGCCTCCCCTCAAGAAAACTGTAGTATTGTGAACACCAGAAGTCTTTCAGAAACACATCCACAACCAAAAATACACGTAAGCACTCAAAAAGAGCTCTCTGAGGAATGTGAACATAACACATCTCTGTTGCTGTTTAAAAATCTCTGGAGTTTTCTTGGCAAAAAAGCTATGTGTAAAGAAAATGTACACTGAGGCGGGGAGAGAAGCACAGAACCAAAACAGTTATGAATAATGAAGACACCATGTTTGGTTGTTTTGTTTTTAAAAAATAGGACTCTTGTTTAGTGGCCATTGTGAGACAGATGGAATATCTGCAGTTATTTATCTCAAAGTTTTCTCCTTCCCTGTTACCTCATTTACTATTCGCTACAGTATGAAGACAGATTGATATGGACTGCTGGCAGCTGCCTGTAGATAAAGAGCTATCTTACTGCAGCAGCATTTTAGCTGCTACTGGATTTCCCTTCTGTCATCATCTCCATATCTGATGTAGAGTAGCTAATGAGAAATATTTAAACCAGACTTTTGAAAGGATTGTTTGCTCCAGTGTCTGTGCATGCTGATGCTGGTAATTTATCAGGGCTAACATTATATTCTTCTTAACCACATGCAGTAGGCTTTTTTCTTTCAGCATTTCCTTATGGGAAACAAAACATTATTAAAGGCTGTTTATTAAACGTTTCTTCCTACACAGATCTTGTAGAGTCTGATTTCCTGTCCGTATCTGGCTTTTGACAGAGTAGTTCCTCTCAAATTTATATCAGTTGGAACGTCCTGATCTAATTAGTGACCGAGGTTTAGCTTTAAAATGACGTTTTCCTTCTCTGTTTCAGCTTTTGATGTTATTTCTCTTCCCAAAAGGCAATTTACCATAATCTGACCAAGCTTTTTTTTAAAGCTGTTGGTTAATAGACATTTAAACACTTATTTAAATGCTTTCCAGGTTGATTTTAGGCTTAGAGGGGCCTTACTGCATGTCCCACTGTGGCAAGTGGAAAGAGCTAAATTTTTCCTGCTGTCAGATTTGGATCAGGACTTCTTTGTACAGCTATTTTACCGAACATCCAATGTATACAAGCAGGAAGTGTCACATGTTGCCAGCAGAGATGGAAAATGTTAGAAATGCGCATATAAGGCTAGGAGTTGTGGCTCTCTTTCTGTCTTTGACTGGTTGTTCCATCTCCCTGCTTCAAACACAGCCATCTGTAAAACAAAACACTGCATAGTGTGCCTGCTTAGACTGCATTCTGTTGATGTTTGGGTTGTCATGTCCTGGTTACCCATCTTCCCAGGCCTTTTATGGCCCTTGGGAGAGAACCTCACTCTTGTCTTAGGACTTCCCCTTAGTGGGTCATAGAATCACAGGCTGGTTTGTGTTGGAACGGACCTTAAAGCTCATTCAGTTCTAACCCCCTGCCACGGGCAGGGTCACCTTCCACTACGGCAGGGGGGTCCAAACCCCCGTGTGTCCACTGCGGATGGGGCAGCCACAGCTTCTCTGGGCACCCTGTGCCAGCGCCTCAGCACCCTCACAGGGAAGAACTTCTGCCTCAGAGCTTATCTCAATCTCCCCTCTGTCAGGTTAAAGCCATTCCCCCTTGTCCTGTCACTACAGACCCTTGTTCAAAGCCCCTCTCCAGGTTTCTTGTAGCCCCTTTAGGCACTGGAGCTGCTCTAAGGTGTCCCCTTCAGGAGCCTTCTCTTCTTCAGGCTGCTCCAGAGCTGCTCCAGCCCTCGCAGCATCTCTGTGGTCTCCTCGGGATTCGCTTGAGCAGTTCCACATCCCTCTTGTGTTGAGGGGCCCAGAGCTGGACGCAGGCTGGGGACAGCAGCTGTGTCTGGCTGTGATTGCCTCAGCAAGTTAAGTTTTGTTGAACACCTGCAATTCTGCTCTCTTTGTAATACATCAACAGATGTGCCCAATGGCCAGACAGCTTGCACTAAGCATAGCACCATTTATTTCAGGAACAAAAGGTGTCAGAGGAGCAAACCTGTTTTAAAAAAAGGCAGTAGAAAGCCTGCACAAATGCTGAATGGTGAGGGTATTAGATATCATAGGACTTGGCAGATATATTGGTGCAGTGATATCAGTTCTTTATTCCAGCATGGCTTGCCTTCACCTGACTGCTCGTAGATCCAGCGAGAATGGCTTCTGTTTATCAGGCTGGGTCACTTTTTGCCTTTCCCAGTTCTGTAACTTGTGGACCACTTAAGCCAGGCGAAACCAGGATATGCTGTTCTCAGACCAACCAAGTGAGACTTGAACACAATTAGCTTTTGCCTGTTTAACCCCTTTACAAGCAGAAACAGCCAGCACTTCAGTGCCGGGGTCTCTGAATACTCCCAGTATGTCTGGCTTCTCCCTTTGAGTGCTTCCAAGGTTCATCTCTGTCATTTTTGTGATGTTGATGTTGTTAGTAGCAGTGCACCAAAAAGCTTACACAGTTAGTACAGTGGTGGTGTGCTTTATGGTCTTTTGGGGCAGTCATGATAAAGAAGCCTGTAGGTTACCAATTCTTTTCCTTTAATACCTTTACTATGTCCTAGAGGTGTTTACCGTGTGCCAAAAGATTCCTGTTTTCATTTAGAATATCCATAAAATAACAGCTATGGTATTATGAACTTCTTTCTAAGTGAACAGGTGGAAAAGAGTTTACACTTCAACTGTCATACTGAATATGAGGAGAGGGAGATAAGGTGGACAGGGAATACAGCTGCCTTGTCTTTCTCAGTGATTTCCAGGGTCTTTATGCCCGTGGATAAAACTGCCTCTGTGCTGTTCTGGGCCCATGTTGCTATATAGCCCAGGCTGATAAGGAAGCCAGTAATGATAACTCACTGAAGCATTTCAGAAGAAATCAGCCAGTGGGGGATATTGGTGCACCAAACGTGGGGTTTTGGCCTCAATCCTGCCAAAGCAGCATAATCCATGCAGCACATTCAGTCCATTGACTGGTAGAATCAATCATGACACCAACAGTGGTCAGCACAAAATTCTTAGCAGGATAAGGCTTATAGCAGGCGAATTAGTTCTGTAGAGGTTGTCAAGCTACCCATGTGGATTTTGAAGGTTCAGCGTATGTTTTTCTTCTCTTAGAGTTTTCTAAACCAAACTAAATCATTCCCACTCCTTAGTGTTTGTAACACGCTGTTCATAACATCTGAATATTCCCATGCTGCCCTTCACAACTACTGTAATGGCTGTGTGTGCATTTAGCTTTTGTAATCTTTCTCATCAATTGATCTCTCCACCCCTAAAGGTATTTTTTTCTTCACTGACAATCTTCCAGTTTGTAAGAAGCTTATAATTGAATACCATCTTTCAGATAAAACCACTTCAGATTCTCAGGAGATTCTTTGCACTGTGATGCTTCAGTGCACGTATCTGAGTTGTGTTTGTTTGTTTGTTTGTTTGCTGCTGTATCAGATCACAAACTCCTGTCTGCTCTTAGGTCTTTCTACATTGCTATAAGCCCATTTTTCAAATACTCCAAATTATTTCTCCCCTATTTAATGGGCATTGTTAACCTGGACAAGTGTCATCCTAGTTCACATCTCAGATCTTCCTGTGTCCCTTTATATCATGTCTTTATACTGCCTTGGGCCTGCAGCATCTCTTATCTTCTAGCAGATTTCATGCATGCACTGTTTTCTCCTCATGTTCCAAATTGTGCTGCAATCAATGGGGAAGCTTCCATTGACTGCAAGAACTCTGGAACTGTTGTTATGTTAAAACCAAGCAAACAAAACTCTTCCATGTTGTACCTTACCGCACGTTATGTATCTTTGGTTTTTCAGTATGGCTTGAGGCAGTCTTGATCATCTTTGTTTGGATTCCTCCCTCCCATTTCAGTTCTGCATGTGAGCTGGATGTCATTAATTGTGGAGAGGTTTGTGAAATACGTAGTTGAAGTATAGCTGTGCTGTACTAAAACCCAGATGTGGTCCATGTGCCACGGTGGTGAGAATAAATCTGGAAGTGCAGGAGCTTTAAAGCAAGAACTAGCTGGGACAGGCATAGCTGAAGTAGAAATTGGAGTTATGTAGATAATATCACACTTTTAAGTGTATGCAGAACCAAATGACACCAGTATTATTAAATGGACACCTATCCCACTGCAACCTAACATCTGCTGTGGGTCTTTTAGCCTCCACACAAGCTGTTGTTGCTGAGCCCCAGCTCAACAATTTGCTCTCCTCATTTGTTCTGCCTTTTCAGCAGATTTGTGGTTAATGGAGAGCAATAGGTGAGTGATGGGTTGTGCTGGAGGACAAATCCCAAACACTTTAGCGATACCATAGAAGAATAGGACCCATTGCCACCAGCTCTGATATTAGACAGGGGATCCGTAGTTGCAGGGGAGGAGAGAGAAGGCCTTCAAGTGACAGAGTGCAGGTTCTCAGTGCGGTTAGTTCAAGTGAAAGGAGGATCAGGCAATGAGGGAGGACTGGATCCACAGTTCATCCAGAGCCTTCTGAAAACCCATACTCATATTAGCCTAATTGGGTCTCTGTAATTTGCAGTCTTCTTTGCTTTCCTAATTGGTATTGGTGTCATGAAAGATCAGAATGGTATCTCCGAGCAGTAATTTGGAGAATGCTGAAGTGCTGAAGAGTAATGTTATATATGGCTCTGAAAGTGAGCTGCATGTTCAAAGGTAAAAGTGTTTTGCTGAACGTTTTAACTCCTTGATTTTTGGGAGTGGAGAGCAGGTATCCTTTGGGGTATATGTGTAATTCTTTCTGATGAGGTGGTTCAGGTTTTAAACCCACCATGCCTGCCTTTCCGTGTGCCTGGAACAGATTTACTTAGGACATCATCTTCTGCCCTCAGTGGCCAAGTATTGTTGCAACTTTGCCAACTGTATCCCTGTTTTATGACAGTTTGTGCTCTTTTCTCTCCCTCTATGCTCTTTTATCTCCCTACTTGCTTTTGGTCTTTCTCTTGCCATGTCTTCCTCTCACTGCTATTCTCCACTCATTGTTCACGTTCTCTCCCTCCCAGTTTACTTTTCTTTAGCTGGGTAGGGGATTAATTTTTATGGCATTAACATGGAACCTTTCATGTGCTTGAAACAGAGCACCTGCAGAGCTCTTAGATCAAGGACTGAGCTTTCAGTACCAGGGATGGATTTGGCCCTTGTTTTCCAGAACTCTTCTCCCTAGGAAACTGTAGAAGGAGTGATGCTAACTGCAGTATATTCATTGCCTGCAGCAGAAACTGGCAAATGAATTAACAGTGAAGTTTTGATCCACGTTAGAGCTGGATCTGTAGCTGCTAAAGTCAGTGGAAACATTCCTATTGTCTCCCATATTGAGAGCCATTATTTGTGATATTTATTTATTTACTGTTGTATGTGTGTAAATAAGAAATCAGTATGTTCATCTCTGCACACAGTTCTCATTAATAGCTCCTCTCCTGCAAAACGATGAGCACTTGCACAACTCTTTGGAAGCAGGGTTTCCAAAGGCTAGGTTTTGTAATGCTAAGTTGTTGCAAAAGGAAACCCTGGCATGGCCTGATACAGCTCATTGCAAACTGCGCTTATGAATTTTAAGGGCTGCTGTCATCATTTTCTGTGCTTCAAGTGATAAATTGGGTGGTAAGAGAAGAAACATTAGAAATAGGAAGCTTATGCATGGCTTATACTTGTATTATCTAGCGTAATTTTATGTTATTGATATTCTGTGCTTCATAATGTAGGTTTCCTGTAGCTTTCCATGCAAATTGCAAAACAGATCAACCAGAGCTCAGCCTCTTTGTACAGAAAATGAGTTTTAAAAGCATTCTGCTAACTGTCTTCATATGTCATAACAGTAAGGACGTATTGGCCAAAAGCACTTTTAAATTTCAAGCTAAAGCAGATTTGTTCAGCTGAAGACTATATGTCCTTCTGTAATTTCAGGAGTACAACATTTCTTATTCATAAGGGATCAAGACGTAAAATGTAGCTTCTATTTTTACAGCATAATTGCATTAAGGTTATAGAAAGCAAGTGTTGTAATATGGGGTGCTAAATCAAATTAGTGATGGATGAGAGGCTGGAATAGTGTTCCAAGTTCAGACGCCTATGTGACATTGTGCTCCTGTTTCATGTTAATTACTTGCTTCTTTGAAGGTAGCCCAGGTTGTTCTCAATTTTGTAGTTGTTATTCTTGGAGAAGTTGGAAAGACAGGCTGTTCATGTGTATCAGCAAGTTACTGTTTGAGAAAGGGGAGTAGGTTTTCCATTTCTGCCTCTTTAAGTAAAACCAAACTGACCAAAAGGGTCGCTCAGCTATTTGTACTTGGAACACCATCGGTCCTTCTGAGGAAGATCTAATTGACTATTTGTTTACTTCTCTGTGGGAATTTCAGGCAAGTTTTCAAATACCGAGGTCCTGTCTGCTTAGTGTAGGCTGCTGACAGCACTTGAAGTGCCCATTATGGTTTTTACAGATCTTTTTGAGAGTTGGCCTTTATCAGCATTTCCCTATTTCCTCTGAAGAACAGTGTGTTTTTTGTCAATTGGTCATTGTCCTTCATCTGAAAGATAACTTTCTTTGGTGGTCGTGGTTCTTTATCTCTCTCTATATATAGTTCTTGTGAAGTATATTGGGATTGCTCAGCATGGAATTGATAGCACAGAATATTTTTAGCAGTAAAAGGCTATGCTTGGAGGTATCTGGTTTGGTGAGGACAAGCAGTCTGTCGGAATTGCTGCTGGTTCCCAAAGCCCTTGTTAATGTTTGGCTCTAGCATGCCTCTGGCTGCTGCTCAGGCCCCAGCTTCCTGGCGCCTGGTCGTGCATCACCTTCTCCCCTGAGGTTTCCTCTAGAGACTGTGCTGGATGCAGGAGGCCTCACGGCTCCTGCTCCTGGCCCAGCACAGCATTGCAGGTCTGCAGCTGCCTTCCCTCTCACTGGCAAGAGGCAGCTGGCACCTCTGTGTGCCCCAGAACAGGGGAAGCAGAGAGCAGTGTCTGCTGGCTCCCTGACTTAGATGCCCTCAGCATCCCTGTCTCCAGCTCCAGGACCAGCTGATGATGTTCAAAGGGCAGCACATTCCGAATACTCCCTCATTTGATACTTTGCTTAATTAGTTAGTTTCTTGCCATCCAGGGAAATGAAGCCACAGATTTGAGAGCTATCACAAAGTGTTTGCTTTTTGGTCAAGCAGGACCAAACCCAGGCTATGCAATGGATTGCCAGCTATGCAGGAGCTAGTTTAAAGGTTAATCTCATTTCAAAAATAGAGGGAGGAAGATGCATTACAATGCTTCATTGGAAAAATGTCAAAAGCCATTAGCTGCTGGCTGAAATACATGAAAGGGAGCAGCATTAACTCTGTTCTTCCTTTTATGTGGAGGTGAAATGAAGCATTTCACCACTTACCTTTGGGAATTAAGATGCAACATGTTTTTAAGGTCAGTTCCTTTGTTATAGGGATTCTCAGTAGAAACATGAAATAATGTCTCTTTTCATTTGCACATACTCATTCTCTTCAACATACCATATTGTCCATTCATTTACATACGGCATGAATGCTGATAAATATATGTACAGACATACGCACATGTATGTAGTATGCTGAAAAGCTTTGTATTTCACATGCACAATTTTCTTTGTCAGTGTGCTACATGCATCATGTCCATGTTCAGGGAATAGCATGCCTGGAATAGAATCACCTGCCAACTAAAACAGGTTGATCAGGCACATTCACACATTCCAAGCTACTGACGAATTTGAACTACTGCTATCTCTAACATGCCAAGGGATATTTCTTATCTTTCACTTTCCAAAAACACATACCTTCAAAAACTGGAAGAGAAAGACTTCCCTTTTGGACCTGCATGTGTTTTTCTAGAGCTAAAATTCTTCTGGCTTAAAAATCCCAACTAATGTAAATTTCTACTGTTCTAAAACTAAGTTTTAGTTCTTTGGAAAGAGGGAAGTACCTAGCTTCTCAGAAAAGACTGACAGGGCTTACATCTGGCTATGGAAAGGATCTACATACTGGGTTTCTAAATAATGACATTTGTAAATAGGTTTTATTTACAAAGATGTTTTTATACTTAAAGGCTCCGCTGCTCCTACTTGGGGTGAGCTGCATATTGCAGAGCTCCATGAACTCCTATTAAAATATCCTTTCTACTGCTTGAGCCTGTATTTCATCAGTGGCTGCTCTCCATAAACTGTGTGCACATGACTAGCTCCATGTGTGTGCATCCCTTCCCTGATGTGCTTTGTGACCTGACCTTTTGCTCTGGACTCTGTCCTTCCTGCATACCCCATCTCTCACCTCCGTGTACAGGTGCTACTCAGTGGGAGCAGCTTATTCCAGCTCTCCCATGGTCTTGCCTGCCAGCTAACCTTCTCAGTAACCATAGAGCAGCTTGCTTACCCCTTCCCTTCTGGAGTCTTCTACCTTGGGCATGCAGATGGAGAGTGGTCCTTTTTCTCAGCCTGGTTTTCCAGGTTTCCTGCATGTTACCAACAAAAAGTAGGAAGGGGCTTCCTGCAGCCATCCCCGCTGGCTCAGCTTGCAATAGGGACGTGATTTGGTTTGGGTATGGGCATATATTGACATCACTGTCAGATGGAGAGATTGCATGATGCAGAGTTCATGCTGCCTTTGTGCCAGCTGTGGGAAGCAGGCAACAGCTGATGCAGTGGAAGTGCCAGCTGGACCCACAGATACTACCTATGAACACAGCGTTCTAAATCGGATTATGGAATCCTCTGTGCCACTAAGCTCTGACCTAAAATGTTGTGATTTCTTAAGCAAGGCTATCTAGTCTACCTCAGTGAAGCCACCTTAAGCGTGTTACTTTATTAACAATATATCTTGAGGAACAGTAATTACCCATACATCTTAATAACATGGCAGGCACTGGAGCATCTCCAGCAGCTTACAGAGACTAAATAGGACAAATAAACTTCACTGGTGATAAAACCAGAGCAGCAGCATGCCTGAACTGAGGGATGTCCTCTCTGAGGATGAGGGGCCGGGCAGGGTTCCCAGGCTCCAGCTCAGTGCATTGTTGCAGTATATGCTCACATTTAAGTATAAAGGGTTTTCCCTGCTAAGGCAAAAGAGACAGCTCATAGATTTAAATCTCCTGGTGTGTTTATATATGTGTTCCTACTTCCACAGATTGATGTGGGTAATTCTGGATAATCTATATCCAGGATGGTCCTTTACTAAAGGTAGTCATTAGTGAGCCAAAGCTCTGAGAGCAATGATGTATACTTATCTGCCCTTTTATATATATATAATTCGTCATTTACAAGAAGACACAGCCAGACACAACTTACAGAGGAGGAACAGAAATCATAGCAGCGGATTTTACCGTTGAAAGGTTACCAGAGATGTACTATGTGAATGTGCTGAAAGAATTCCACTTGAGGGGCAGGTGAGAGAGGAGTTCGAGAGGGGCAGTCATGAGGGGAGAGGAGGTTGGCCATGAGGGGTGAGGGGAGATGTTGAGGGGTGGCTGTGAGGGGTAGGGGTGGCAGCTGTGCAGAGTAGGCCACTGTGGGGGGTAGATGAGGGGTGACTGTGAGTGGAGATGTTGAGGGGAGATCAGTTTGCTCTTGGTGACATGGTTTAGTGGTGGGCTTGGCAGTCCTGGGGTAACGGTTGGATTCAATGATCTTGGAGGTCTTTTCCAACCTAGTTGATTCTATGATTCTATTCTATTCTATGAAACAGCTGGTGAAATAATTACTGACAACTAGGAAGTCAGCAAAGGGAAAACATATTGTAGTATTGTAGATAGCATTGCCATTTATAATTATCCACTGCAATCATTAATGACATCTTTAACAGGATTTCTGTTGTAAATCCCTCAAGAGTGTGGCACTGAAGAGTTCAGTGTTGGGAGCCCACTTGCCTTGCTCCTTTGGGAGCACAGCTGTGTAAAACCAACAGGACAACATTGGCATCTGCTTACTGCTTTACTCATTCAGTGAAAGAGTAGTTTCCTTCGATTTAGAAGTCTGCTTTGTTTAACATCTGTGTGTGTTTATATATATTTAATATTATGCGTCTTTGAGTTTCTTGGCTTTGTTCATTGGGCTGCCTGTTCCTCTTTGCAGTCCTCAGGCACAGTGTCCTTTGTTCCATGGCTTCATCTTTGTCTTCTCGTTGACCTATGTGATAACAAAGCGAGTGAGTGCTTCGTAGTGTTTACATTTAACATATTTTCATCTCAGATTGAGCGGTTCGCATTTTTCCTCAGCTTTTAGGGCAACTAATAATTGATGTAATCACCTTCAGAACCGAGCCTCAGCACCCACCCACCCAGGGTTGTTTCCGTAGCAAGGTTGAGCTGGTTAAAGAGCACTTGTACAAATCTCTGTTAAAATTAAAAGTCCTCATTGCTGAGAGGAGGGAATCCAGGAGGTTGGTCTCCACAGGTAGAGGCCACAGCCCTTTGGTGCGAAATCCATTTCGTGCCCTGGAGCCGGAGCAGTGTGAGGGTCACTGCCTCAGCCCTTCAGTTTGCCACCATTTTGGGCTCCCACGGGCCGCTGCTGTGAGCCCTGCTCCCTTCTGACAGGCTGTAAATGTCTCCTCACGTCTATTCTGGCTTTGCTTTGTATTTAGTGATGATCAAACCCAACTGCTGGCCTGGTATGGTGGCAATATGTGCATTTCTGTTTGCTTGAAGGCCCCAGTGCTCAGCAAGCAGGGCGCTGGGGCTGCAGCGCGGTCTCACTGGCTGGTTTTTAAGCTGTTGGATAAAGAATCCCCTCCGTGGCCTGGGAAGGGGAAGATGTGTTTGCTCATGTCTACACCATGTAGGGCTTGCGGATTGGTCTGAAAAGGGCTTGCAGGGCACGTGCTTCCTCAGCCTTGGTTTGGAAGGATTTTGTAGAGATTATTCACTTCTGTAGATGACTCCCTCACTCTGAAGGTCGGTTCGGTAGTCTGGCAGCTGCGGGGTGTCTCGACATGCTGCGAGGGGACAGCATTTTGCTGTCAGTCGTTTGGTTTTGGAGGCCAAGAGCTGAAGGCATGCAGTGGGTAGGATATGAGTATCCTCCGCTGTACACTGCAAGAAGTAACCTCATCCCTTGAGATATGAGTGAATATAGTACAGATGCCTACATCTGTTTTCTGTGGGGTTTTTACAAGGGAAGAGTCGGTGCAAAGGTTGGGGGGGGAGATAGTTTTTGCTCCCATTCTCTCTCTTACAGCTAGATAATTATGTTTAATTAGGCAGAGGTTCATCCATGCCCAGATAGATGTTTTGAGAGTTTTGTAGTGATGTATTTTTTTAATGTTTCATTTCAGAAAAAGCTGTGACTTTTAAGAAGAGCTGCACTTTGTAAAGATATAAAGGAGTGAAAAAGCTAATCTCTCCACATGTGGTGCCAAGCTATCTAGCAGCTCTAGTATGCTCTGTCAAGCCAAAGGCTTATTTTTAGCCTGATTCTCTGCTATTATAGATGTTGTCGTAACGGGTGCTTGATGAGACTGTTTTCTTTGTTTACAGATGAGGTCTTGTCCGAAAACTTTTTGGACTACAAGAACCGTGGTGTCAATGGCTCTCACCGTGGTCAGATTATCTGGAAGATTGATGCCAGCTCATACTTTGTGGAACGTAAGTTCCTGCTGTGGTATAATTCAGTCACTTCACAAAGATAATTGGACTGCTTAAGTTCTTATGGTTTTATGCCCTGTATGTCCCTTAGGAGAGGCCAAAAATGTTACCAAAATCTGAGTGTATTGAGAGGAACTGAAACATTTTATGGAGTAGAAAACTCTGGTTTCTGCAAGCAAATAAATTTTGTGGATGTTGACTTATTTACATTTTCTTAACACAGTTATGAATAAGTGTTTTAATCCATTTGCTGTTATTTGAACTATATCTTTAGTGATCACCTGCATTAACTTTAGTATGGTATTAAGGAAAAGAGGAACCTGGGCATAATCTCAGGAAGTTTCACACTGATTTTTAATGGGAAAACTTCATGGTGTATCTGACTTCCACCAGATTTGGGTGGATTCAGAGGTAAAAAGGGTCAAGTTCTAATCATCATGTAGACTGATAAAAGTTTAACAATACATTGTTGCAGCAAGGTACACTGTTTTCAAATTAATTCTTCCTCATTACATTCTTATATTACCCAAGGCAGCTGATGCAATGCAGTGTTAACTCTTTTCCACCCCCTTAGCAATCAAAATACAGAAACACTGAATTTGCTTCTGCAAAGTACCACGTACCTTGTACAGCAATTTAGTATTTCCAGGCTGGGCTGTCTCACGTCCTGGACCACAGAGAACATGACCATTCAAGTCCTTCCTCTTTTCAGAGAGTTACCATGTGTTAGTGTGAATGGAATTCCCGGTCATCTTAGAGAACAGAAATTGGGTACTAAAAGACTGGGCTGAGACCTACAGCGAAACGTCTGTGGTGAAAGAGCTACATGTGTCCTTAGGGAGGAGTTAAGCACAGAGAAGCCTGGTATAGAACAGTTTCAGTTCTTCAGCTGTACTGAATGTTTCTAATGATCTACCTTAGCCTGCTGGGCAAAATTCAGCAGTTTTGTAAACGCAAGGCAGGCTGCAGGTCTGAACTGGTATATCTGAACTGCCTGAAGTTGAGAGCAATGAACAGAATCTTTAATATAACCCAAATTCTAAAGGATTTGGAAAGGGTCTGAGTTACACTTGATTTGATTAATCTATGCCTTTGACCTCAAGTATCTGGTACCAGCAAAGATGCTACCTGCAGACATTTTACAGATACTCAGTCCTAGAAACAGGTTATCTCTTTGCAGTCTGAAGCATTGCCGATGGTCTATCATTCCTAGCACTGAGTTAAATTGTGAATGTTGTTCTAAAGAATTAAGGGAGCTGCTGAAATGTCTATAGGACAGAAAGATGCTTATATCTTTCTTTTCTTTTTTTTTTTTAAATACATTTATGGGAAATTGTTTAATATATAAGAACATTGGGTTTAGTTATCCTGGTTTTGGGGCAGAAATACATCATCTAGTTCCAACCCCTTGCCACAGTCAAGTAAATAAAGTTATTACTTATTTTCTGTATTTTTCATCTGGAGGCATATATAATGTGTTTGGGAGTATTTTGTTCAAAAGGCTTAATGTTCCCCAATTAGTTATCTTTTCTTTCCTGCATTTTTGAGAATTAACA
This sequence comes from Nestor notabilis, assembly GCF_000696875.1. Lineage (NCBI taxonomy): Eukaryota > Metazoa > Chordata > Aves > Psittaciformes > Psittacidae > Nestor > Nestor notabilis. Next base: position 157,281 of record NW_009929742.1, on the reverse strand, counting down.
AGCAAATGAAGTATGACAATAACTGTGTAACCTGTAGTCATTATACATAAACCCACCACTTAGGTACTTAACGGAATACTGATATCTAATCCCTGTAGATAGTAATTTGCATGCAATAGTCTGGGACCTGGAACTGAAGTAAGTAAAGGGAAAAGTGACTGGAAGTTTTCTTCATGGTGGCAGATTATCACAACAAAAATCATCTGTTGGATGTAGTTGTAATGATAATTACTGGCAAAAAAATGTCAACCTGGAGACAGAAATTCTGCACATGCTGCTGTTTTGGGCAGAGGAAATTGGCAATATTGTGAGAGATTTGTACAAGTGCATCAGGAGTGGAGCACACAAAGGAAAACATGACAAGAAATTGAAACCATTTTTTTTGTGTTAACTGCACTTCTTGTACCTTTATAAAACTCAAATTGTGCAATTTCAGATGCTTTTCTATTGTTTAAGCTGTACTTCACAGTATTCTCTGTGGATTGACCAGTCTGAGTCATTAAGAGTTACTTTTTCAGATATATTTAAAATCTCAGTAGGTTAAAGAAAATGCTTTTTGTGTGGTAGGTCAGTGACAGTGCAAACCAGTTTTCTCTTTTTGAAACATGCTTCTTTCTTTTGGGGGTATTTGGGCAATATATATGTGGCTTTTGAATATGCTGATAGCCTAAGGCTGTCTAGAGAGCCCCATTGCTTTTGAAAACGAAGTTCATTCCCTAACCCATACCCATATAGCATTTTCAGATACCACAGAATTTATGTTTCTTTTAGTGATCTACTTTTTCCCCTTGCAAAGGACTAATACTTTTCCCAGAGTGGTGCATACCTTTCCACTTTGCATATCACAAACTTAGAACATAATGTTGCCAGACAGATAATGTAATTGGTGTGAGGCAGTGAGGGAATTGCTTCCAAATTTTACAGAATAGTACTCACCTCCTATTAGTACCCAGCAAAAAAAAGCCTTAACAGCTGCAGAGGCAATGTTGCACTATGGCCAATTGTGTATTTCTGCAATTTATGGTTTTATGATAGCCAGTGGTAAACAGTAACCATCCACTGTGACCATTAAATGGTTGTGGTTTGGGAGAGGAAGGAGGGAAGGGAGCCTACCTGCCACTGGGGATGTAAACTTTGTGTTAAGGCTTGGAGGGCACTGCAGTGAACAAACCAGCCTCTAATAGGTTTTCCAGGAAAGTAAACTTGCTCTGCTTCGCTGCATTTTCTGGCACACTTTTTTGGCTTATATACCAATCCAGAGAGAGAGTGTGCAAGAGACCATTTCTCTGAGGTGAGATACAGCATTGTCCTGTAAGCATGGTATCAAAGTAGCATATCCTTAAAACGTTGAGAAAAGTTTTGACATGATTCAGAATTGCACTAAAATTAGCCAAATACCTGGGAACCCTGCTAATCTACTGGCCTTCATGTAGATTGTTTTACCTTTTCCAAGTGTAACCAGTCTCCTGGGTGGCACATTTACCTGTAAACTTATGCAGCAGTTGTTTGTTATATTTGTTGCTGGCAGTGTTCAAGGCCAGGTTGGACACAGGGGCTTGGAGCAACCTGCTCTAGTGGAAGGTGTCCCTGCCCATGGCAGGGGGTTGGAACTGGATGATCTCTAAGGTCCCTTCCAACAAAAACTATTCTGTGAATCTGTGGTTGTTATTGATACCAAAGATGGATGCTGGGCCTTGCAGAGAGCAGAAATTAGAGTTCTTTATTCCCATTGACCAGTAGGAAAATAATGGTAAAGAAAGAATGCAACTAAAGTCAGAGGTCTGAGAGATCCTGGTACATCTGCAGGTAGAGGGCATATGTTCCAGTCAATATGTGCCATATGTGCGTGTGTTTATGGACTGTGTACAGAAATATCCCTCAAACTGACAGGCAGTAAGCCCTTTCATCTGGGGCTCTCTAGAAAACCCATCTTCTGCATTGCTTTAGGAAGCTGATATAAAGGCCAGCTTCAAAGTATGAATAATGGAAGGATGTTGTAGCCTCCAATGTTCCCAAATAAATAAGGCACAGTCATATCAACAAGAGCTTTAATAAAGCTGGAGTATTTGTAAAGTTTTCTTTTTTCTGGACAGGCTGTTGACGAGTCCAGCCCACTAAAATGATTTCCTGTCTCCTTCTGTGTTACCCCAGTATCTCTCAAATCACATGCACTTGAAGACTTGAGGGGAGAAAACAGAGGTAAGGCTGTTGAAGTCCATCCTGCTGTACCTTAGAGCAGATTAGGGTATGCTGCATGACTTCAACCTTCAGGAGACCCCAGATAGTAAAAATGGAAGCAGCACAGAAGTATCTTCAACAGTGTGAAAACTGTTCAGCAGAATGGTTAAAGGTGTCAGAATAAAAACAGATATGAAGCCCATAGGAGAGACTTGTGCTCCAAAAGATGCATCTACTGCTTGTCTTTCTCCCAAGGAAGACATACTGTACTTTGAGATTCTTTCTCTTCATCTCCTAGCACATGCAGTGGTCTTACTGGGGCTTTCTGTTTATCTTCCACACTGCACACAGTTGCAAAATTTCTTTTCCTTTTCCTCAGGAGACGAAATAATCCTGGCAGAATATTGTAGTTCAATATTCATGTTTGAGCCAGGCTTAGCTTTGGGAAGAGAAGCACAGGCTGAGCCTGGATGAAGGCATTTTGCAGTTCAGGGCTGTTGAGGTTCTTCAAGAACCCTTTGCTTTGGATCCTTTAATCAGACTTTTAATTTAGCATTTGTTGCATTTCATTAGCTTTTCTCTTACAAAGTCTTTCTGTGCCAGGATTGTCAGCAGCAACCTAAACAGAAGCATAGGTCAATCCACACAAGGCATTAGACAGCTATTTCTCAGCTCCCTACATGCTTGTACTGTGGTAGACATATCTGTGAATCAGATTGTTCTCCATCTTCCTCTCCCTTTCCACAATTTGGTTTGACACTTGGACATATTTTGTTTGTGTTGCGGAGATGGGGGCTGTTTATTCTTTCCCACACAGAGGAGAAGATGTTTGTGTTGCAGGGTGCATGCTTGGTGACACCATACTGGGAGAGCCTGGCTGGTCCCCACACTATCTGCTCTCTGCTTTTCATGGCAATGCTTAAAGAAATTGCAAAAAATCTCTGCTTGCACAAAGCTGAGACTGAAGTGGGAGCTCTGACAGGTTGGTAATGGGAATTTCAGAAAGCTCTCTCAGGGTGAAGTGGAAAGCTTTAAATGCGAAATAATGCCTGATCTTAGGAATGCTGAAGTCAGAGCAAGTCTGTCTTCACTAAGCCATAGTTCCCAGTCACAGAGACCACAGCTTACATGGTCTCTTCTCAGCTATTTAACGCTAAGCAAGCATGGATGTTGTATCAGTGCATCAGAGACTGGCCAGCATCTCATTCCCACAGCAATGGTCAAGAAGTTGTGGTAACATTTAAATGAAGTTTTAGTGCTAATTACCCTGAGCTTTGCGGTGTTTGGGCCCTGGTTTGGACACACAGATCTACTCGTGTTTGGGAACTTCCAAACTTTATTAGTTGCCTCTTTTTTCATTACAGTAGTGCCTAGTATCTCACATGAAGAGTAGATCTTCCTTTCTGTCTGAACTACTAAGATAGCTTCTGTCCTAAAAAGCTAAGGCCAGATTTTTGAAGGTATCAGTTCAGTGCAAATGTTTGAGAGTGAGGCTTCAGTTTTGAGAGACAAGATATTTTAAAAGGTGAAAGGTGGAAACAGAGGCACAGAGTGAAGAAAGTGACTTGCCAGTGCATGGATACAACTGCAGATAAGACTTCAGCATCCATACTCCCTGCCGAGTGTCTCATCTAGTAATGTTAGTCCACTGGTCTGTTTGCAGTCCTATTGGGAACTGTTTTAAAGTTGTAGCTAGAAACTAAACATGCCCTACTGTATGGTATGTTCCTCCTGTTGTTCTTTAAGGAACAGTTTCCGAAAGCTCTTCTGCTGGAAAGTGGAGAGGGGTTTGTGTAGGGCTCTTGTATCTTTATCAAACTTGGAAAGAGACTCAGAAAAGGTGGTAATGAAGGAACCAGGGTTTTTCCTCTCATTTCTCTTCCATTTTTCATTTTTAAGCCAGCTGTGGGCACGCTGGATCTGCTTGTTGCTTTCTTTCCCAGACATTGTCAGGTCGAGTGACAGCAGTAACTTCCCTTGCAGCCCAACAGCCTGACTCTTGCCTGGCTGAGCCTCTACGTAGGATAGGATAAGATTTGTGGCATCACCTCGCTGGCTGAACGTAAGACTGACACAACTGGTTCCAGCTTTGTTAATTCTCTGCAGCTTGGCTCGTCTCACAGATGGAGGCAGAAGGGCCCTTTCCTGTTCTTCTTCATTTATCACGTTGTTTTCTTCATCCCCTTTATTGTTGTTTTTGGGTTTGGTTTTTTTTTTTGCACACACCTGCTCAGCTCCTTATTTGACTGTATCTCCTCACTTGGGAGATTTGGGAGGCACAGGAAGTTCTGTTGTGACTTTTTGGGAGCCACTGGCCTTCTTCCAGGCTTGTTTGATCTTAAGGTAAGGGTAAAGTTCACAGAGAGTTCACTTTTTCCAAGCAGGAGCTTGTTCCTTAACACCATTTACAGGAAACAGGTAAGGATTGGGGAAGTAGCTAGTAATGCTTCCAGTGCCAGGAGACTGGAAAGATACTATGTGGTCCTTTCAGCAGTTCCTGCTTGCATCTGTCAAGAGCTGGGAACTCATGGCTCTCCATGCTCCAGTATTAAAATTTGTGGTCAGCTATTATTTTTGATCTGGTCTGTACCATCCCTCTTCTTCAAATCCCACTCAAGGTGCCAGGTAGGGTCTACATCCTTCAGCACTTCTGGAATCACTTGATCATATAGTTGTTCCTGAGGATAGAGTAGTTTAAGTAGAAGCCATCAGACCACTCTGTACATGGCAGTGTGCCGTGGGAAATGGAACATCTTCAGTTTGGGTCTGGGGGAGTCTAACTGTAGGTGTCAAAGTTTGAAAGTACAGGCTCACATAAGTGTTCATTTTGCCCTTCCCGTCATGTCAGCAGTGTCCTCAGACATGTTGTACTTGCTTTAGATTCAGAACTCCTGTGCATCTAATGTGTTTTCCACTTTAGCTTTGGTATCACTCAGGATACCATAATGCATATTACACACTTGAGGAAATGGAAGTTCCTCAAGTCTGGTAGTGTGGGTAGTAGCTGTATTTTTCTCATCTAACTCAGCATTTGATAAATGTATGAGCAGATACCTATTGTTTTGCTGCTTTGAACTTTGGGTGTTAGTATTCTGCACAACAGGTGCTGAAGTCACATCATTTATTTTAATGGATCAGTATAACTTAGATAATATTGGTTTGTGATTGATAATCTTTCTACTATTGACAGTAAGAGATTACAGTGTCATGTTTTACTCACAAATCAGTCTTTTTGACTGTTAAATGCTTCTGGAAAGTTTGTTTGGATAGTGCTGTCTAGGGATTTGGTGGAATTGCCCTGGAAGATAGATCCCCTCTCTTTGCTCCGTTACGTGGGGGCCCCCTGTGCTCTCCCCTGGCATACTTCCACTGTTTCTCAAGCTGCAGCCAGCCAAGCTAGTCCCCACTGAGTTCAGTAAGAATTGCTTGCGTGCAACCCCTGCGGGCCATCAGGCCCAGCACCTTTCATGTACAACCATGTACAGAGAGCCAAGGTGCAGACTTTGGCCCAAGTGATTTTATTGTTGTAGAAAACCAGAACACAAATGAAGTGGGAATAAGAAGGTGCTGTGATTGGAGGGGTATCAGCCCACGCATCAAAAGGTCATGTTTACTCCAAAAGAGTGGTAAGGTACTGAGCCTTGTTTTGGTTTTCTTCTTAAATAATAACAATAAAATGTACTGTATTCAGGCTTTTATAATTAAGGATGTAAGTTCAGTCCATAGATACAAAATTATTCAGGAGACAAGGAGGCTGCCTTGTTGGTGTCAGATCTCAGCACCATCAAACTTGAGCATTTCTGATGGAGGGCATAGGCTTCCCAAGGATGTGGGTCTCTGAGTAAAGGCTATGTTGCATCAAGGGCTTGCCTGAGAGAGCAAATTCAGCAGGCAGTTTAGTGACCAAGCCCATCACTAGTTTAAAGGTCCCAAAGAATAGAGCAGAGTCAATCATTTACCATTTCTAATTTTGGGGAATTTTATGGATTTTTTTATAACCCTGTTAAAGCACACTGTGAAAGTCATTAATCAAAACAGAACTCGGAGCCTATGTATTCAACAAAACATCTTTCTTAGTTTATGGAGGCAGTGAGTTTGCTTCACACCTACAAGAAAGCCTTTTATGCCTCTCTGAAGTAGTAAAGCATCTGAAGGGCTTTACTGTCCGATGTGGCACAGGAAAATCTCAGTATAAAGGGGTATAAATCCCTTCATATAATACAGAAAATTGGTTGGAACCCTCCTATATCAATGTCTGGTTTCAGCCAGCCACTATTTCATGCCTTGTAGTAGTTATGGCAACATTTATCCAACTCAAAAAGTGGTGTTTAGACGATTTTATTAGATATAAAAACTTGTGTGACCTTCATTGAGGAAGGCCAAATTGTATCAGTGGTGTAGTGCTGTAGTAACTTAACCTGCTTCTGGAAAAATGTGCGTAGGATGCAGGAAGCCTTTTGATAATGGCCTTTTTTTGCTGACTAGCTGGTGAGTCCAGCCCTGTTGTCATGTCAACTCCTAGTCCAGGGTTTCCTGCTATAGGACTGCAAGATCTTAGGAACACCAGTTATATCCAGAGTAGGTTTACTCGAAGAGCAGGAGGTCAGCAGGGATGAATTCCTGTCTCCCTGCAGGGTTCAAACACTTTTGCCCAGCAGAACCATCCTTGCAAGGTCCTTGATACTGGTAATGAGATCTTGAGAGCCTCAGCCCAATAGTTTTTTTATACTTCCAAGCTATTCTCAAACCCTCTCAGTACTTCCAATGTACCCAATTAGTAGCAGATATCATTTCCTCTCATATCTCACTGCTAATATCTTTTTATAAAGAAAAAAAAAACAACCTGGAAAACAGATACTTTTGCTTTAATTGTTTATTAATTAAATTTTCATAATGATGCTTCTTTCTGACCTTCCCCTTTCATTGAATTATCTGTGCTAATTTCATTAAGCGTTCTCCCTTTCAAAGTCATTCCTGCCTATGGATTTTTTTCTATCTTCTTTGCCAAAAACAGCTGTGACAGTGAGACCTCTAGGAGTAGGCAGCAGTGTTTATTGCAGACTTTTTCTTGGCAGCAGAGCCTTTGTGCCTGGTGGTACTTGCTCACTTCTGAAGCAGTAGGAAGCAGAGATGTGGAGAGGTGACATGTTTACATGCTGTCTAGACTCATTCTTGAGACTGAGAGCTATAGGTCTGATTGCTTCTCACTCCAGGGCCATTTTGAGGCAGTTTTCTATGATTGGACTGCGTTAATACTGATAATCTTGTTTCCTCTTAATGACCCCTTCACAGTGTAAGACAGACACAAGTATGATGGTTCAGTGATCTTTGGTTGGGTTGTCTGATCCAACGGCCAGCTCAGGGCAGGTCTGGTTAGAGCGGGTTGCTCTAGACACTGTCCAATTAAAAGTTCTGAGACAAGGGGTAATGGGTTTAAACTTAAACAGGGGTTGTTCAGGTTAGATACAAGGAAGCAGCTCTTCCCTGTGAGGGTGCTGAGGCACTGGCACAGGTTGCCCAGAGAAGCTGTGGCTGCCTCATCCCTGGCAGTGTTCAAGGCCAGGTTGGACTGGGCTTTGGGCAACATGGTCTAGTGTGAGGTGTCCCTATTCATGGCAGGGGGATTGGAACTGGATGATCTTAAGATCTTTTCCAACCCAAACCAGTCTGTGATTCTATGGAGTTTCCTTCTGGACAGTTTGTTCCAGTGTTTTACTACCCTCATTGTGATTTTTGTTTTCTTACACCTAATCAGAAAATAATGATGTAACCTAAATGTAAATGCATCTCGAGCCTCAAATATACAAGTGGTCCAAGTCTTATTTCATTCTCAATGATGAGCTTTCTCTGTGCCTTTCCATTTTATTTTTTTCCTGACCCATTTCTTTTACATGGTTGGGATACCTTTCAAGTCCAAGAATAATTTCCATTCATTAGAAGATCTAAAAAGGAAATATTAAACCTAACTTTTTAAAAATATATCAAGGGGAAAATAATCTTACAAATACGCCACACACAGATACCAGGAATGGATTTTTTTTTTACTTATTTATTTTTAAGGAAACTAGAAGAAACAAAATCAGTGTAGTGCATGGCTGCTATACTGCAAGCATGAGGTGTAACTGGGATTACAAACAAGATCGGCAGTGTCTCAGTTCAGTCTCAGTTTGTCCTCCTCCTAAGTTGCTATTTATCCAAGCTGCTGAGCAGCACTTCCTGAGGGTGAGATTGCTTTATAACCTGGCAGCTCCGGGTTCCTCTGGAGATCCCTGGGGACCCACACAAACTGGTGTGTGATTAACCCCCATGGATTGTCAGGCAGCACTTGAATAGCAGCTTTACCACACCAAAAAGCAGTATGCCTGCAGTGGCTTACGTTAGTCTGCTTCATTGCTAAACAAGATTTAAGGACAGAAGAGTATCTTTCTTTAGAATACAAGCACATTACTAAGGTTTTGCTTTTAAACAAGGAATTCTCCTTAAGTTTCTCATTTATAGTAGTTAACATTTATTTCTCACTTCTGATACTGTACAGTTTCTGTTACCTTAAAGACCTCCAAGAAGTGCATTTT